>NW_004955478.1:3700777-3745357 GCF_000276665.1 Chinchilla lanigera | reverse complement strand
ACCCCTGTGGCCAAGAGAGAGGAAAACTTGGCTACTGCTCCAGGTAGCAGCAGACCTTGGCATCATCCCTGTGGCCCTGGCTTTAGGTGCATGGAGAATGCAAGAGTTCTGAGGGTCAAGAGGCTTCCACCCAGATTTCAGAAGGCCTGGGAGGCCAGGCAGTGTGCCCCTGAGAGGGCAGTGTGTGAGGCTGTGAGTGTGAAGCAAAAGGTGCCCTGGAGACCTCAGAAGTTTAGAAAAGCCAGAACCGTGGATCATCTGAGGAAAGCTGCAGGGAGGGAGCAAGGTGGGCCTAAGAGAGAAGCCGTGGAAGTTGTAACCACTGGAAGTGCCATAGGGGTGGACTCATGCAAGCCCTTTAGAGTTCACAGTGTGCCACAAGTTGCTTCAGATGCTGGACATAGAACTACAGGACATAACATTAACCCTGCTGGAATTTGAACTTGCTTTGGCCCCAGTGCTCTGTATCCCCATTTGTGCCTTTTGGAATGGTACTGCTTATTTTGTGCCATTGAATGTTGGAAGTGTTTAACTTTTCATTTGTACAGGGGGTTACAGATAAGAGTTTGCCTTCATCTCGGAGGAGACTTGGGACTTGGACTCTTGAGCAGTACTGAAACTGTTAGGACTTTGGCAACTCTTGCAGATGGACTAAAGGCCTTTTGCATAAAGGATGTGCATGAGTCTTAGGGGGTGAAATGTTATAGTTCTAATGGAATATAATGTCTTTGTACCTGGAAACTGGTTTAAAGAAATGTATCTGGTTGCCAAGTTGACAAGGGGTGGAGTGCTATGGTTGATACATTGAGTCAACTTGGGGAGTCTAGAGGTTTGGTTAAGTGACTCAGCAGGAAGCCAGGGTGCTTACTTTGTATACATCCTGAGCCTGTGGAAGAGGAGGGCATGGAGATTATGTGAGAGCTACATGCCCCTTAGGTGGGGGTAGCCTGTTTACAAAGTAAGGCAGGGAAAGAAGCTGCTTGCCGCCATTCCTCCTTTTTGCTCTGGCTGCTTTGCTGTTCAGTTGCCATTCCCCCTTGCTCTTGTTGCTTTGCTGTCTTCTGTCTCGGAGCCAACCAAGTATGTACTGAAACCTCCACAAACTGTAAGCTAAATAAATCTTTCCTTCCTTCATTTTGGTGTTGGGTATTTTGTCTCAGCAATGAGAGAAGTAACCAAGACATATGTCATAAGTAAAGGATGTTACTTAAGGATGAAAGCTACTGTCATGATAAAAGGATATAGAAAAGAATCACCAAACACAATGAAGTTGCTGAAACTAGCAAGGAGGGTACTATTGCAGAGTCAGGATGAACAAAATTATACTCCTGACATCTGGTAAGAGAAAAATGTTCAAATATCACTAAATTACCCTTTACAAGGAGCATATTATGAAAATGTTTTCCCAATATTTATTTAAAATCAGATTTACCATCCTTATATTTTCAGTGAGATTTCCACAATCTCACCTTCCCTTAGCGTTTTCAACATATCCCAACATGTCTCCAATGTTATATGAACCATACCTTAAACGGTAGCCAATGCCCCATCTCTTCTTCAGGAACAGTGAAGAGCCAGCACACTTCAGCCTGCCATGGGATATAAACACCTTCCTATCTAATTATAAGAACCAAAATGGAAATTGTATTAAGGAATGAGTTCTTCACTATTCGTAAGTGAATCCATTAACAAATAATGCATTTTAGAAGCATGATATACTAAAATAGAGACAGTCTAGTTAGAAAAGGTATCAAGCAAGTAAACAATGTGTTTCAAGCCAACTGACATCCCTACTGGATAAAAATGCCATGTCTCTCAAATTGAACTGGATATTTTACAACCTCTGCTGCTGTGGAACCAAAGCAGAATATTTCCATAGGACAAAGTAATCTGGGATGCAGTTATGCAAAAATTCTCACCAATAAAGTAACCAGCGAGATGGAGATTATAGACCATCGCTATTCACCGTCTATACATGTCCCTAATTTCTCACTAAGATATACAAATGAAAACCAAAAATTACCAGCTAAGATATCAGCCTCATCCATGAACTGGGTACTGAAGAGAATCACTCTGTCTGATTTCCTCTCTTTCAGGAGATTCCATATGTGATGCTTAGAAAGAGGATCCAACCCAGCAGTTGGTTCATCCAACAGCAAAACCTGAGCAGTAGAAAAGAAGATAAAATAGGGGGCTGGGGATTTAGCTCAGTGGCAAAAGCGCCTGCCTGGCAAGCGCAAGGTCGTGAGTTTGGTTCCCAGTACTGGAGAAAAAAAAAAAAAAAAAAAAAAAAAGAAGATAAAATAATTTTTCTTAGCAGATAAGGGTCCTCTAAAAAGTGCCATACTTGTAAAAGTATTGAGGAGAAGCAACTTAGTACTTAATGTTTCACTGAAAAAGTCTCACATTTATTGTTTGCAAATTGTCTGATCTCATATAATAGTTCCATGGTCTTAAATTTGATGTCACCAATAGTTTTACTTCAGTTTACCTGGGGATCTCCTAAAATGGCAATCCCGAAAGTTAGTTTCCTTTTTTGACCACCGCTTAAATTTTGAGCGAGAAGGTCCTGAATATTTTCCATCTCTAAGTCCCGTAGAATTTGCTGTACCTAACCAAATAAAGAGCATTTAGTCCAAAAATTCAAAATGTTTATTTTGAAAACAATATTATTTTCTTTCTGTTCTTAGAGAGGGCCTTTTTGTCTAAGCTTTAGATGATGAACTGGGTACAAAGAACACAAACACATTTGGAATTTTCTAGATCAGCCATTTCATTTTCATGGCTGTGTGACAGCTCACGTACCTCTTGTTCCACTTCATGTGGCAAAATCCCTTTTACTTTAGCAAACAGCCTGAGATTTTCTCTCACAGTGAGAAAGCCAAATTGTATGTTGGATTGTGGACAGACTCCGATGAGGTCTTTGACAGTTTCAAAGTCAGCCATTTCTGAAAGGGTGTGATTATAGATGCTGATAGAACCTATAAGTGCAAAGCAGAGAGTTACCATCAGAACAAAGCATCATGTTGCACTGAAGATGTTTTAAAATGTAAGATAATATATGCGAATTACTAGATACACTTAAATATATTCAACTTGTAAGCAATATATAGTTGATTGCTTAAAAATTTCATGTTCAGAATAACCTCTGATCTAGCAGGAATGCTAATCAGTAACTCAATATAATAAAGCTATTAGCAAAATATTTAAAAGGCAATATCTTCTTAAACAAATGCAATTTAATTCCATAAGAATAACTTGAACTCCTAAAATTGTTTTTTTAAAAAAACAGATACATAAAAGCATAAAAATTATACATACTGAAAAGGTACCATATAATGTGTACGTATACATTGTATAATATTTAAATAAACTTCTGAAATTTTCTTTTCATTACCCGATGTAACAAATAGTTAATGAGACTATTGAAGTCAAGTGATGAAATTCGTAGTTAATTCCTTTGCTCTCAAACTTATCCTTAGATAACTGTCCTCTCACCTGATGTTGGGACAGACAGCCCACTAAGTAGGTTTAACAAGGTTGTTTTCCCAGCTCCGCTGTGGCCAAGGAGAGCGGTGATCTGGCCCTCATATATGTCAAGCACCAGACCTGGCATGATTTCAGAAAAATTGCATTCAGAGCCTACAGAGTCACTTTAGTCTCTGAAATTCATGTGTTTCTTATAAGTACGCAAATTCAACATACAGTCAATCTTCAGATTCTTCCTTTTTAAATTGCATCTCCTATGATAAATATTTTCAAGTTATAGCATTACTGATGACATGCCATTATGTGACTAACAATTTTCTGATGATAGAGTTTTGCTCTTAAAACAGCACTGGCTATAGTAAAGACAGCTTTAACACAAGCACATCTGATGAACTGAAAATAAGGAAGTCTATGATGATATCATATATCTTTCAATTCCATAAGATTCTCAATAGTACATCACACTTTTAAGAATTACTATATGACTTTTCACTTACGTTCAAATATTGAAATATTTGAAATATCTGTTCTTAATTCCTACCAAGGTGCTGTGACAGTAAGGCATAGTCACCAAGTCAAAAAGCCATGTTAAATACGGTGTTTATTACCTTTCAAAGCTTCTACTTTTTCACGTTGTCCTTTATATTCTTTTTTAAGGTTTTTGATTCTGCAAAGGAGGGAAAGCTTTTGAGAAAGTTATGGGGAAATCAACACTTTGAGACTGCAGGAAAATATGAGGATTCTTTTGATTTACTCAGGCACTGACTGAAGGATCCACGGTTATCTCACAAGAAGCAGCACCCTTGATCACTGCAGCCTCCATCTGAGCAGGTTAGAAATGCGGGTGGGTAGCTAGCATGCAGAAAGATATAGCTGTGAGGATTATGGCAGAAGAATGAAGAAGCCAAAAGCTGGAGAGGAAATCAGTGGTCAGGAGATGCTATGGTGGAGGGAAAACAAAACAAAACATCGCAACCCGGACACCCGAGCAGAAGGATGAGGGTTTTGGAGTCACATGGTTCTGTATGAAATGCCGGCTGTGTCACTTATAAACACTACAAGCTCAGAAGTCACTGAGTTCAGTTTTTCAGCAGTCGAAGCAGGTTAACAGCATTAAGTATCACAGAAGGAGAATTTGTAGAGCAAATGAGATAATACATGCAAATGCTTGAGACACAGTAAATCTCCAAACAAAATGAGAGTCCAAGTCAAGAAGAAGAGAGATTTAGAAGAAAGAGGTTTAAACTCGGTGTGGTGATGCATGCCTGCAATCCCAGCACTCCAGGAGGCTTAGGTAAGAGGAAGCAAGTTTGAGCCCAACCCAGGCAACATTGCTATTTAGTAAGAGCCTGACTCAAAATTAAAAAATAAATAAATAAATAAAAATAAAAATGCCTGGGATGTAGCTTAGTCCAAAGCCTTCAGTTGAACCTTCAATACTGTATCTCTCTCTCTCTCTCTCTTTCTCACATACGCACACATAGACAGGTTTTTTAAAAAGAGTTCACAGAAAAACACTTGAAATGAGTCTAAGGTCTACTTTAAGTCAGATTCAGTGCATTTTATCTGCTTTCTTTTCTCACATTATCACAACAAATCAGTAGCTAGGCTGTATTATTTTTCTTAGTCTGCTTTAACAAACTATCATAGGCTGAGTGGCTTAAATAACAGAGTTTATTTCTCATAGTTCTTGAAGTGGGGAAGACCAAGATCAAGCTGCCAGCCAGTTTGGCTTCTGGGGAAGCCTCTCTCCCTGACTTGAAGAGGCTGCCCTGTTGTTGTGTCATTTCTTGATGGTCATAGGCCTCTGTTGTGTCTCTTATAAAATACTAATCCTATCATGAAGATCCTTCTTCCCCTGTGATCTTGTCTAACCCTAATTACTTCTCAAAGACCCATGTCCAAATTCCATCACAAGGTTTCAGTATATGAATTTTAGAAGGATACGATTTGACCCATAGGATAGGTAACACCCAGGCTGGTACAGAAGGAGAAAATGGTCCCTGAGTTGCCGTCGCCTTGAAGTGGGTGCATGCAATTTGGATGTCTCTCTTCCTAAACCCTGTAGATTTGGGCAAGTTGCTTGGGTTTTCCTGGTCTCTCTTTCCTGATCTTTTCTTTCTCAGGCAATCATCTGCATCAGCTTGCATTCTCGGTTCATTTCATCTAAACAATAAGAAGGTGGGCTTCTTCCATAAGTCTTGGTGGAACTCAGTGTTTAGGTGTAGATTCTAGATTAGGTAGACCCTACTCCATGTTGGGAACAGCCGTGCATTGTAACTGACAGTTCATTCTTCTGCCTTCTGTGTTAAGAGTTCATAGCGAGTTGGAGCAAAGGACATGAGACAGACTGACATGAAGCTTCACAACAGTGAATTGCTCTGCTGGATGCAGTGTGCAGCACTGCAAATGAAGCAGGCAGGCCACCTCGGGTTCCCAGGTACAAACCAAACCTTCTGCACTGTCCTCACAGTGGTGTGTGAGCCTCTGCTTCCAATGCCTCCATTCATTGCTAGAGATTCTCTTTCTAGGGAATACGGCTACCCTTGTTACCTAAAATCCACAAAACTTCACTACCCTTTTTTTACCTGCTGAGTAAATCCAAATGCCTTCACTCCATATTTAAGGTTTTCTATTACTGCTCTGATGGGGTCTGATTCCTTCCTTGGCATAGAAGAGAACAAAAAATGTAATGTTCCATTTGAAGGGTGATCATAATCTTTGAGAACGCAACCCTTGCTCGTGAGGAATGAGAGAGTACTACTCTTTGCTGTCTGTTCATATTGGACCTGGGGTTACAGAAACTAAGTGTAATGGTGTACAGGTGTACAATGCACTCCTGCACCAAACACAGACTAGTGAAGACTCAGTGCCAAAACAGAAGAGTGGTGGATGTAGATCAGAAGGGCTCTGTTGAGGAGTGAGGTGAACACAACATTGAATGATGAATGAAATTTGAGCAAAGACCTAGCACCTTAGGGGTTTCTCACTGCTTGGGGGTCAAAGCACTCAACACTGACCAAAGCATGTACATTGTCCCTGAGAGGAAGGCATGAGTACTCCTGACCCTGCTCTTCCTTCCCATCTTTCTGGATGTCTCTCTCCCCTTTTCTGCACTACGTTTTTGTCTTCCCCGTATCAGCTATGGAGGACAGGGCCCAAGTGAATCATAGAGGAAAAAGGGGTGAGAATAACAAAGGAGGTGATGGCCTTGTCTATCACAGAAAGAGCAGCAGAGGAAGGGAGAGAAAAACACAAAAAGGAGAAACAAGAGAGACAGCAAGAAAAATGGAAATACAAGTATTATTTATTTGTTGGCGGGTACTGCTGTCTTACAGATATTAGTGCTTGTAAACGAAGAGGTTGTGGGAGAAGACAGTGTGGTTAAGAGTGATAGCAGCCTTCCTTGAGTGCTTCGGACTCGTTGGAGGTGGAGAAAGGGGGACACAGGCAGCAGTGCTTGTACATCAGTGTTTTGTTAATAAACCTCTGGTCTCTGGCCCGCTTTCCATCGCATGTCTGTGTGATATGTTACCTGATGGCTTCTTTTCCGTGGAATTCTGCTGACACTGGTTCAAAGGAGTCACTGGATGAAGGATCAGAATCGATTTCATTCTCAAGTGCCACGTGTTTAGTTCCTCGATACTGACACCAAAAAGCGGACTTCAGGAAAAATGTGGCAGAGTGTTGATGTCCGTATCTGGCTACATGGCAAGAAGCAATTGAAGATCAGGTCAGTTACCACTTGAAGAATTTCAGCCACCGTAGGGCAACATGTCTATTCAATCCTTTTGATGCTAAACTTGAACCAACCTTGTTACCTTAAAGTACAACTTTTAGTGAGCTTCACACACACAGAACAGTGAGGAAAAAAGTAACTGAGATGTCACCATCTAATATGATGCTTCTAATCTGATGGGGGTGTAGCATTATAAACTAAATAAAAATAGCCTCCAAGCAGACTGCAATGTTGTAGGAGGAATTTAAATCTAACATTAAGAAAAGCTTTCACTTCAATTTGCTTAGATACATGAGTGTGTTTCCCAGAGTTCCTGGCTATGGTGAGAAACAGGCTCTGGGTCATTATGTGGCAATATTTCATCAGGACAGCGAGTACCAGATTGATCAAAAAGATAAGCAAACAGCAGGGAACCTGTAGGAGCAACAAAATTAGGTGAAACTTTTTAATCTTTTTTTGTTTGTTTGTTTTTGTTTCCAGTACCAGGAATCAAACTCACGACCCTGAGCTTGCCAGGCAGGCACTGTGCCGCTGAGCTAAATCCCCAGCCTCCTAGGTGAAACTTTTTAAAACTAAAAGCAACTCAGGGTTCAGGTTGTAGCTCTGTTGTACAGCATTTGTCTAGCCCACATGAGGCCCCAAATTTAATTGCCAATATGAAAAAAATTGTGTATTGATGGAGAAAAAAAAATGAACACTTTCCTTTAGTAATTCTCATCAATGTAAGTACAGTTTTGATCATTATTCATCTTAGCAGGAATAGAATAGAAAAAAATTAGGAAATGCTAATAAATAATAGAGAAAAATGGAATAGACTATGGAAGTTTTCACTGGACAATAAGGATAATTGATTAAGCACATTTCTGAGTTTTATGTACCTTGCAAGTTAATTCTACTAAGTATATACTGCTGCTTTCATCATTTTTTAAATATGTGCTTTAAAATATTTTTTCTAATAATAATCAGTGAGTTGAACCTAGATTTACTATTATAAGTGTTAAACTATCTATCTTTCTTAGAAATAATTGTACCAAGTATATATTGCTGGTTTCATCATTTTTAAAAGGAAGAAAGAAGAATATAAACATTTGCTTTATATGATTTTTTCTATAATAATAGGGAGATTATTGTAGCTCTGTTGTACAGCATTTATCTAGCTGTGTCTATCTCTCTTGAGTTATCTACCAACTGGCTAGTTATAACTGAAAAATTTTTCAGAGAACTTTAGTTGTTCAGGAAATCATCAAAATCAAGCACATTTAATTTCAATACACCTGGATTCAGAAACAACCTCAGAATTAATCTGAGCAAAGCTTTGTGTGCAGAATGAATCCCTTAAACTATGTCTGGGCCTTGAGATATGAGTCTTTTGTATTGTTAAACATGTCACCTGGTCATGGTCAACATAACTGTACTGCAGCTACCTTTAAATGTTATCTTCTAGGATGGCATACTGAATTTTATTTTTTTTAAATAATGTCACTTTAAAGCTATCTGTGCTTCCTTACTTTAAGGATAAAGAAAAGACTTTCATTTTCACGTGCTTTAAAGAAGCTCAGATACACCACATCTGTTATTTATTCTGATCACTTAGTTGAGTAATCCTGTAAAATCAACATAAATATTTCTTGAATCATTTTCCCCAGTAAACTCAAAGTAGATACCGTATCCTAGAATTTCCATTTTAGTAGAGCTCACAAAGTGTTTGTACCTTTCTACAAAATCTTCATCCAGGACAATTTTCAAACTCAGTAAATCATAACTAGTGAAAATACTTTCTTTCTCTTTTGAAAAGCAGTACATGCATCTATGGTCTCTTCTTTTACAATACCTCTTTAGTATCCATTTTTCCTCTAAAATTACTAAAAGTAGTTTGTCAATCTTTCTTTACTTACTTAATAATAACCTGTATTTTAAATATGTGCCACAAATGTAAAATAATCACAGTTAGGATAATTGAACATCCTGGTATTACTTTCTTACATATATTACCTTAGCTTTATCTTTATAGTGTTCCATTTACTATAAAGTTTACATTATTGCATAAGTTAATAGAACAATCTTACCTTCAATTTTTATTTTCCAAATTTATTTCACTTGCTGAATGTTTTTCATGTGCCAGAACTCTATGTATTATTGTCCCATTGTCACTACATTTTTTTAAACTTCAAATATTGTTTTATTGAAGTATTTTGTGCCCATTTCCAAATGTTCAGGCATCGCTGGTTTTTTACATTTCAAAATTTGACTGATCTTGTGAAGGCGAAATATGTTCTCTTCTATTTTAAAATGGCAAAATCTTTTAACTAGCATTTATGGTGTTGATTGTTACCAAATTTTAGTTTGTATGGATTAAGAGAATGAATGATTTTCTGTTAATCTGTTATCATAATAAATTGTATTGCTCAAATAAATTCCACTTGGTTATTGTTGAGTTACCTCATAAATCTTTATTGGAGTAGATTTATTCTTGCTCATTTAAATTGTACAGTCATGAGCAAATATGAGATTGGTCTAAATTTTTTTGCCTTTGTTGTAGTTGATACACTGTGTCAACTCGAGGAGTATAGGCATGACTAAGTGACTCAGCAGTTCTGCATCCTGGGGTGAAAAGGACACGCCCTTTCTGCTCTGGAATATTGTTCATTGTGTCAACTTGAGAAGTTTAGAAGGTTAACTATGCCACTCAGCAGGGAGCCACGGTGCTTACTTTGTATTCATCCTGAGCCTGTGCAGGAGGAGGGCATGGAGATTATGTGTGTGCTACACACCCCCTGGATGGGGGTAGTCTAGATACAGTATAAGGGAGGAAAAGAGGCATGCTCCTCCCTTGTGCTCTTGCTGCTTTTGCTGTCTTCTGCCTCCTTGAAGTGTTGCCCCTGTGCCCTGCCACCTGCCTTGGAGCCAGCTGCTTATTGGCTGAAACCACAAACTGTGAGCTATACTTGATCTTAGCCAAAAGGCCAAGAAGGGATAAAACTGTGAGCTAAATAAACATTTCCTTCCTTTATTTGGGTGTTGGGTATTTTGTCTCAGCAACAAGAGAAAAGTAACCTAAACAACCTTGAACCATTTTTGTATTGTTTCTGTCAACCTTGCTCCAATCCACCAAAATAAAGCAGGTCTTTTATGCAAATTTATCCGTTGTTTAGTTCACCCTCACACACTTTTGACCTGCAGTGTTTCAGTATACAGTGTAATTTTGTGATTTCTCCACTCAGACCAAGTAAGGTTCTCTCCCCCAAATATGCTAGTCCATAACACAGAAATAATGACAAATCTCAAAAGTTCCTACTTTATGGCATTTTGAAAAGCAGCTAGACATCAGTTCTGGATACACTATTTTAAAGTCTCTTTCCTTTCCTTCCTTCCTTCTCCCCATCTCTCTCTGAGCTCTTATTTCTCCATAGCAGAGATTCTACATTCAATATTCCGTTACTTCTCATTAATAACCCACCAATGTCTGTTATGTGTGCTCAACAGGGAAACTCTTAAAAACTTCTAAGTATCAAGGACTATAATCCTTCATCTAATTCTGACATCCAGCATTAGCAGAATAAATTATCCACCATCTCTTTCAAGAAGTAGCCAAACTGTCATAGTAATGTCTGAGAAAGTGATTCTACAAACTAAATGCAGAATGTTATCAGACTTGTTTTAGAGATTTTTGGTGGAAATGCTAGACAATTGATAGTCTCTACATTGCATACATTTATTTTAAATAAATGCACTTACTGACATTGTGTTGAATTACAATCATGCTACTTACTGGGCAAGATTTTGTCAAAATAGAATGTCAATGCCAAATAGAAGACAGCATCAAAAACCAGTATAAAAAGAATAGCTATTATTATGTACGAGTTGTTTGAAGCATCCAAATGGACATTAGAATTCACATCATAGTCCAAATGTATAAGCTGTAAAACAGAATTTATCAAGGATTAGCATAACATCAAGAATTGTTGTCTCATTTCTGTTAGACTTTGGGGATGCAAAGATGAATAAATCACAAATGCATTTTTATAGAGCTCAGATCCACAGTAATGCACAGCAGCAGTCAACTTATCTAACTACAACTCAAAGGCAACAGTACATACATATCCTAAGAGGAGGGAAAGGCACACAGAAGGTGATATTTAAACTGGACCTAATACAAGACTTCATCAGGATTAGAACTGGGAGTAAAAAGAGAGTGTTCTGGAGAGGGGTCTCCATTTCAGAGTGAAAACACAGAGGACTGAAAGGACTTTAGTCCTTATATGGACAGCAGAAGAGTATTTTCTTATCAAACCATAATATAACCCACATGTAACATAACCTTTCCTTTGGCATTTTTATAGTTATGGTGACATAACTCAAATGAACTTTTCTGAGAGGAGTTTCAGTTTCATGCAGAAATGACTAATTAAAATAGTATTTATTACAATTCTTGGTTTTCAGATATTTGTGATGGTATTAAGGGTTATGTTTCCTGAACTTAAATCAGACAAATGTTCATAGGACAACCAATTAGGAGTAGAAGGTGAATCATATCAACCATAGAATTTCACCCTGTAATTAGCAACTTTAGAAGCAAACAATTATGCTGAGAAAGAAAAATGAAAACTTGTAACCCTTAAGTGTTTATCTTTGCAAAAGTGTGAGAGGGAAATGTTAATGCTTAGTTCATGTTGCATGAAATTACTGAAGGAATCTGTGTAGAATGTTTCATGATAAATAAAACAGTTACCTTAACTCTTACCTGGGCCATTCCAGCGGTGAAAGCAAATGGACTAAGAAGACATAAGATCCATTCCAAAAATGCAGGAAGATGTCTGTACAGCGCTGTGAATCCCAGGCTGCCCCAAAAAATGATAAGTAGAAAGATGGCCAAACCAGTGAGGTGAGGCTTCTTTATCAACACACTCATCAAGAAAGCCAAAGTTATCTGCGAGGAGAAAAACATTCATCTGGTCTAATGCTTGGAGAACTCTCAGAAGCACAGTAAAAGGAATTTCATATTGGCTCTGTTTAAATAATTGTCCTTGAAAGACCCTTGTGTTAATGCCTTCATTCCCTGCCTAATGTGTGTACTTGTCAAGCAGAACTGTTAAGAGGTAGAGCCACTGTTTTTCACATTCACACCAGGAAGTGATCAGTTCTGATCTGCCATGTGCTGCCATCATGATGTGCTGTTTCGTTCTAGGCCCAAGAAAAAAGAACAATCCACCCTGCATAGAAACCACCAAAACTGTGACCTGAAATAGAGCTTTCTTTCCCCCCCCCCCCCCCCCCCCGGTACTGGAATCCAACTCATGACCTCGCTCTTGCCGGGCAGATGCTGTACTGCTGAGCTAAATCCCCAGCCCCTACAGCTTTCTTTCTTATAAGTTAATTATTTCAGACATTTATTGCAGTGACAGAAAGCTGACTAATACAATATATAAATGTGTACTTGCATAGCATGTGCCAGACCCTGAGTTTGATCCTTTGCACTGCCAAAACCAAAACCCAACAATGTAAAACAGAACTGTACTTCATCAACTCTGGATTGGAAACTGTCTCCATACAGGGCTTATGTAAATACTGCAAATGCAACATAACAGGTGAAAACAAAATCAGTGCCACGTAATTGGAGAGAGAAAGAAAATTCACCAACTTACCAAAGACAAGCCATACAGGAAAAAGAGAATGAAGACCACGGTGAAGCCAGTTAGCACAACAATTTGGGTAGATTTTACAATAAGAGCCATCAAAATAGCCATGACAAGGATGAAGCCAGAATACATGAAGCCCCAGGAAAGCCTAGCAGAGAAACACAGAGTTGGCTCAGAGTGCTATTACATCATCGCTTATTCAGCAAAAGATTTATGACACTCACTGTTTATCAGGGATGAAAGGAATGCAGTGGCTAACAAATCAGAAGCTCATATATTGTAGGGGAAGGTAAGCAATAAACAGGTAAACAGGTAACCTAAATAGCTAAATACAAATTAACAACAACAACAAAAATAAACAGGATGATACAATAGGCAAGGTGTCTGGAAAGAGTGTTTCAAGGAAACTATCTCTGCTTATTTGTCAGTTCCGGATACCTTCTTCTAGTAAAGTACTTGTAGAAACTTGGAAGCAGGAGTCAGAAAATCTTTTCTTTGTTTTTCTGCAGTACTGGAGATTGAACTCAAGGCCTTAGCACTGAGCTAAATCCCCAGGTCTTTTTTTTAATTCTTTATTTTGTGACAGGGCCTCACTAAGTGGTTAAATTGTCCAGGCTGGGATTGAACCTGGGACTCTCCTACTCACACTCCTGAGTATCTGAGATTATAGGCATGTGCTTCCATGCCCAGCTAACATTATTATTCTTTTATTTTTTTCCTCCAGAATTAGGAAAATCCACTTCTAGTTTAAAGATTGTACAAAAATAGGCCATAATTGCCAATCTTTGATATAAATGTTTAATGTAGATGCAGATTTGCATGTAGGGCATAAATAGATATAGATAAATACATGGATATCAAGGTGCGTTTTTCCTCCTACTATTAATGCCAAAAAAAGAGAAAGAAAGTTCTGTACAGGGGAAAGAATATAAGCTTTTTAATTACATAGACCTGGGTTCAAGTTTTGTCTGCTATCTCATAATTAGAAAATGCTGAGAGGTAGTTATTTAATCCCTTTGAACTTCAGTTTTCCCTATTGGAAATTAATAAGATAATTAAATGAAATTAGGTATTTTATGGATTTAATGTGGCAAATGGTTTATAGTAGGTTCACAACGAACAGGTGGTTTCTTTTCATTTAAAGTAGAAAATGCCAGCATGTTTTGGGAAGTCTGATTTTGCCATTTCTTAGAAATTTCTCTTTTCACTGTAATGGGAATCCAACCCTGGCGTAAGGCTACACAACCACTCTCCCACCAGGGTTGAACCCAAGGGCCTTTATACCTTCACATTCTCATACCAACTATGTCTTTGTTTATTTTTTGAGACAGTGTCTCACTAAACTGTCCAGGCCAGGCTCACATTGGTGACCCTCCTGCTTCAGCCTTCTGAGTAGCTGCAATTACAGGTGTGAGCTCTCTCTCACCTGCCCTCAAAGTATAATTATTAGTGCCCAATTGTAATGTTTCTATTTTCATAATATACTTCGTTCTCTGGAAATTGTCCATTTATGTGTTTTTATAAGCCTCCTCTTAATATCATTCAAATGCTATACAAATAAAACACCTCAGCCTTTTCTCATGGGAGTAGAAAAAGCCTTGGCTTTCTAATCTCTCCTTATCTTCATTTATTTAGACTTTTCCTAAATCATATTCGTTATTTTTCTCCAACTCTTTGTAGATTTTCATAGTCTTTTAAAATATAGTGCCCGCAGTTCCCTTCAACATAGAGATACAACACTTTAGCACAGAAAACAAAGACAATAACAAAAATTCCCACTGTGCACCAGCTCAGCAATCTATCTTCTCTATTTCTTTTTTTTTTTTCCAGTACTGGGAATCAAACTCACGATCTCATGCTTGCCAGGCAGGCGCTGTGCCACTGAGCTAAATCCCCAGCCCCTATGAACACTCACTGGCCAAGCCTTAGTTTCCTCACTTGCATCCACTGTCTTCTCAGGACATACTGTTTCCCAAAGTTTTATGGAATAACATTTCCTAAGCATTCTGTGCAGAAGTTTAAACACTTTTCTTTCTTTCATCTTCATGACCAAGGATAAATAAATAATATCACCACTGGTTTAGAAAACAGAAAACTGAAGCTGAAAGAGCTGAAATAACTTGTGCAAGGTAGGAACAACTAAATGTTGAGGTGGAGACCTCCCTAGCTTCCTGTCACCAGCGTGTGTCTTCTTACTCAGCAGTACTGCTTTAGCCTAGCGAAGTTCAGCTCTCAAAGAGCATGACTGCTTTCTTTTCTCGGTGTTATAAAAGTGATGACTCATTCAACCTGGAGTGGAAACCAAGCACCACTGTTAACATAGTATCTGAAATACATACTTCCTTGCTCATTGGAGATGTCAACTTCTTATACGTTTGGTTTCACCCAGACCTGGTTACTAGTAACTGAGAGTTATCCATGTATCGTCAGTACCTGAGGGTCGAAGACGTCTACAAGGCAGATATCTTTCTTTAAATTTGGAGAAATACAGACAGTTCCATTTAACAAGTGAGTAGGTCCACCTCATTCATCTATACACACTACCTTATGAAAGCATCTAGTCTAAATATGCCATTTTATAGACCTGAGAAGACTATTCAGCCGAGTCATTCTGTTTACGCTGAATAATGAATTCTAGGCATATGATTTACCAGAATGCTGACTGCCGAAGGCCCATCATTGTCATCAGCGGTTTAATGTATTGTCTTTCTTTTGAAACATTGACTGATAAATGACATATAAGTGAAGAAAAAGAAATAATGCAGAAGAAAATGAAAAAATCAGTGGTAATTCCTCCTTGAGCGATAAAAGGAAGTGTCTTCATATTCACACCCGTCACTGACATCAGCGCATCCATCACGGAGCGATTTACTGCGAGCTGCAGAAAGATATTAATGAAAAATGATCATCATCCAGTTAACACAGCTTCGTGCTCTTTCACTGACTTTCCCTTTTTTTTTTTTTTTCCTGTACTGGGAATCGAACTCACGACCTTCTGCTTGCCTGGCAGGCGCTGTGCCGCTGAGCTAAATCCCCAGCCTTTCTTTCACTGACTTTAAGGAATCATGTATGCATCATACATAAGTGTCTTGGCACCTCTTTTCCCCCAAAGCACTTCAGGTTTTATCTTTTTTTTTTTTTTTTGGTTTTTCTCTGGTACCGGGAACCGAACTCATGACCTTGCGCTTGCCAGGCAGGCGCTTTTGCCGCTGAGCTAAATCCCCAGCCCCCACTATTTTTTTTTTGGTTCAGGTTTTATCTTGACTCCCTGGAACATCTTTTCTTCCCATATTCCCTGGAAAAAAATTCAACTTATGCTTTGAGACTGGCTGAAATGGTACTTAAATAGTAAATCTTCACTGATGTTTCTTTTATGAGTATTTTTACTTCCTTGTTTGCCTAGAACACCATTTAGAAAGCCCATTACTGAGCCCTTATATAACATATCATATTTCCACCTCCCTCATCACCAGGATCTCTGGAGAAAGAGCTCTATCCTGTGCTTATTTTCTGACCCTCAATACTTTGCACAATGGTTTGAATGTAAAAGGTGTTGGCTATATTGCGCTTCATTTATGAGGTGAATAAATTATAGAACAATCCATGGCTCTATCTGCCAAACTTTAATTTGTAATGCAATTAGTTTTCTTTTACTTATACTCACTTCTATGATAGCAGCGTTAATGGCAGCTTGAAAAGCTACAAAACCTTTCTCCCAAAACACTGAATTCTCACAGGTGAGTTTTTCATCCACTACTTGACAATGCGCTATAAGGAAAGCAGAAAACCCTTTATTATAGTATGGGACACTCTCGCTTATTTGAAAAGTCAAAATTGCCAATGTTCCTAAAAGTATTCAAAATCCACAACAAGGTGGCATATGGCAAGACTTCTCCCCTGACTTTTGTAGACTGCCACCAAGAAAGAATATCCCAGAATTTCTTTGTTAATATTTATAAGACCAACTAGCGATGACTTTTCACTAATTTTATAATTCTGTTCTCAAAATGTTTTTGTTGAGATTTTTGTTTCCTGTACCCCCCTTAAAAAAACACTAAACTTTAAAAAAAAATCAGCAATTACTAAAAAAGAACCTTCTATTAGGGCTTTATTTTAGAGTAATATAGAAGTAATAGAAAATGAAAATTCTTATTTCTACAATGAAAAATGTATTTAGAAACATAGGTTGCACCGAATAAGGACAAATTTCTTTTATGTTCAGAAAATGCGTTGTGGGTTAGCACAGTTCATTTCGCTTCTGCTGTCCCATCCACCCCCTTGTAATTAATGCTGTAATAGCAAAAGCAAAAAAAAGTTTTTTCTGTGAGGAAGATTACCTGAATGGTCTTTGTGTTCCTTGACCTTAGGGATTCTATGTCCCCAGGAAAATTTCAAATGATATGAGAACATATCATTAAAGATAATTCTCACTGCATCGACTGAATAATTTAAATCCAATTCACTCATGCTCTTTTCATCAGGCCATCCCATGATTGTCTTTCCTGCCATATGAAGAAAGCAAATGGTTAAGTAAGATTTTTACGTCACCCAAAGACAGCATGACAAGTTCAGTTCTGTTGAAGGTATTTTTTAGAGGTATTTCTTCCCTAAATGCAGTGCTGGGTCTAACAGACTCAGGGGTGAGGCAGACAATCCCTACTGTTATGGAGTAAATCAGAAGTGTTATATGGCAAAATTTTATTGCAAATATACTTACTTTCAGGACAATACTTTCTTTGCAAATATTGCCTTTCTAAAACAAAGTATGTAGCCAACACTTTGAAGTAGAAATAGTAGCAATTCCATTGCATCCATTTAAATTCAGACCTACCTAACAGCAAAACTATTTTCATTTGACTGTGATATCAAGGTGCTCAGACTTTCTGTGATGTCATAAAATTGTTAAATATGATAAAAATTTTCTTGGGAAACTGTTTATTCTAAAATATGTAATATAAAAATTTGTTAACAATGAAACTCAGACCATTTAGCCAAGATAATTTCACAGTGCGGATTTTGTTTAGGCATATTCCTGATCCCGTACATTTCCTTTGTCTTCTGTATTTCCTGTAATCTACCACCTGCATTCAGACGCTTAATCAGAGTCAGATTTAATCCTTGTGGTCAGATTATAGCTGGTGATAAATTCTCAGGGCTCATGATATCTGATTGCTTCTCTTTTAAGATATTAACCACTGTTAATGCTCAGTGGCTAGATCCACTGTTAGTGAAATCTTCAAAATTATGATGCTGTATTCATATCCTTCCTTTTTCATTTATTAGTAAAAAGCCATTTATAAAATAGCACTTGTCCATTCTATATATGATTATGAAATAGTACAGTTCAGATAGGATACATTCTAGAATTTCCATTTATTTAAAATTTTTCATTGTTTGAACTCATTTGCTATTATCCTCCAATGTAAACAAGAAATTATAGTTTCCCTATAAAAAGAAGACTCCAATCCACACAATTAAGAATGAAAAGGGTGAAATCACAATGGACCCTGCAGAAATCCAGAAGACCATCTACACCTACTTTGAAAACTTACATTCTAGTAAGATCAAAAATGCAGAAGAAATGGACACATTCCTAGATACATATGAATTACCAAAGCTGAATCAAAAAGATATAAAAATCCTAAGTAAACCATATCAATCAATGAAAGCAAACATGTAATTTAAACCTTCCAACCAAGAAAAGCCCAGGCCCTGAGGGATTCACTGCTAAATTCTACAGAAATTTAGAGAAGACCTAACACCACCATTTCTCAAACTCTTTAATGAAATTGAAGGGGAAGCAATACTCCCAAATTCATTCCTGGAAGCAAGTATTACACTGATACCAAAACCAGAGAAGGATGCAACTAAGAAAGAGAACTACAGGCCAATCTCCCTAATGAACATAGATGCAAAAATCCTCAATGAGACACTGGTAAACATAATGCAGCAAATCATCAAGAGGATTATACACCACGACCAAATGGGGTTCATCCCAGGGATGCAGAGATGGTTCAAAATATACAAATCAAGAAATGTAATACACCATAGTAACAGAGCCAAGGACAAAAATCATATGGTCATCTCAAAAGATGCAGAAAAATCTTTTGACAAAATCTAGCACCCATTCATGATAAAAACCCTATAGAAAATTGGAATAGATAGTCTTTATCTCAATATGATAAAAGCCATTTATGACAAAAGAATAGCCAACATCATACTAAATGGGCAAAACCTGAAAATTTTCAGTCTAAAATCAAGACCAACTCAAGGATGTCCACTGTCTCCACTCTTATTCAACATAGCTCTGGAAACTTTAGCCAGAGCAATTAGACAAGAGAAAGAAATAAAAGGAATAATGATAGGAAAAGAAGAAGTTAAATTTTCATTATCTGCAGATGACATGGTACTCTACATAGAAAACCAAAAAAAACTCCACTAAAAACCTGCTACATTTATTAAGCAAATTCAATAACTGGATACAAAGTCAACACTCAAAAATCAGTACTCTTCCTGTACACGAGTAACAAATTTGCTGAGAGAGAAACTAGGGAAACAACGCCTTTCACGATAGTGTCCAAAAACAGGAAATACTTAGGAATCAATCACTGTAAAAGATCTCTACATTGAAAACTACGCTATTCTGAAAAAGGAGATTGAAGCAGATATCAGGAAATAGAAGGACATCCCTTGCTCTGGTGTAGGAAGAACCAGTGTAGTGAAAATGGCCATACTTCCAAAACTGTTACACAGATTTAATGAAATTCCAATCAAAAGTCCAACAGCGTGTCTCACAGAATTAGAGAAAACAATCTTAGAATTCATTTGGAACTTGAAGAGACTTAGACTACCAAAGGCAATTCTGGGCAACAAAGGCAAGTCAGGCTTCATCACAATCTCTAACTTGAAATTATACTATAAAGCTACTGTGATAAAATAACATGGTACTGGCAAAAAAAAGACCCAAATATTAATGGAGCAGATTAGACAATTCATAAACAACTCCAGCCCTACTCGGCCACCTTATCTTTGATGAAGGAGCCAAACACATTCACTGGAAGAAATATAACCCTTTAAAAAATGGTGCTGGCAAAACTAACTCTGCATATGCTTAAGATTAAAATTGGGCCCATATCTTTCACCATGTACTAAACTAAAATCAAAATGGATCCAAGATCTAACTTTAAAACAGAAACATTAAATCTGCTGGAAAATAGAATAGGTTAAATTCTTGAAGACATTCACGTCTTCAAGACTTTATGAATAAAATCTCAATCTCATAGGAACTATCACAAACAATTAACAACTGGGATCTCATCTTATTAAAAAGGTTTTGCACAGTAAAAGAAACCACCGGCAGTGTGAAGAGAGAATCCATAATGTGGGAAAAATATTTTCCAGCCGTTCCGCAGACAAAGGATTACTATCAAGAACAGATAACTCAAAAAAATCTGACCTCCCAAATTTAAAGACCCAATCCCCAAAATGGGCATCTGAGATGAATACACACTTCTCTGATGAAGAAATACAAATAGCAAATAAAAATATGAAAAAATATTTAACATCACTGGTCATTCAGGAGATGCAAATTAAAACAACACTGAGATTCCATCTCACCCAAGAAAGAATGGCTATCATCAAGAAATCAGCCAATAACAAATCCTGGAAGGGCTGTGGGGAAAAAGGAGCCCTTCTACAGTCTGGGTGGGTATACTGACTGGTGCAACCACTCTGGAAATCAGTGTGGAGATTCCTGGAAAAACTAGGATTAGAAGCCCCATTTGACCCAGCTATTCCCCTTCCGGGTGTCTTCCTAGAAGAACTGAAAACATCATACCTCAGTGATATATGCTTACCCATGTTTATAGCGGCACAATTTGTAATAGCTAAATCTTGGAAACAACCCAAATGCCCATCAAAGGAGGAATGGATAAAAAGACATGGTCTTTTTACATAACAGAGTACTACTCAGCCATAAAGGAGGATAAACTTGAGACTTTTATAGAAAATGGATGCAACTCGAGACCATAATTATACATGAAATAAATCAGACACACGTGCAAACGTCATACTGTCTCCCTAGAGTGAGAAGCTGAAAGAATAAATAAGATACAAAAGGTACAATAGATAGTATAAATGGGATGAAACTTTTCAAAAGGAAGGAGAAACTAGATGGGGGAAAGGAGAAGAGAAGGAAGGGAAATGGAAAAGCAAATATATACATATATATGTATATATATGATAGTTAAGACATACTACTAATTACTCAGTTCATTGAAAAGGAAGGTTATGCTAATATTGTTTGGATGGTTAAATGTCTATGCCTTACACTCTGAGTAATTGGTTTGGAGGTAACAATGTGCAATGTACTCACCATTGATATCCTCCTATTATTTCATTTTGAAACTATGTTTCTTTATTTAAAAAAAACTAAAAAGAAATTATATTCTCCTTTTATTTATTTATTTATTTTTTGTTTTTTCTCCGGTACCGGGAACCGAACTCACGACCTTGCGCTTGCCAGGCAGGCGCTTTTGCCGCTGAGCTAAATCCCCAGCCCCTATATTCTCTTTTTAATATCACTCTGAATACTCTGGTTTCTCTTCAGATCATATAATCTTTCACCTTTTACTTATCTCATTCTGAAAGCAGAGATAAATTTCTATTTGACAATTTTGAATTATAACTATTCCACATATTGAATCTCAAGTTTAGACAAGTTAGCTCTTGAATCCTTTTAACATAGTTAATAAGCTCTTTATGGTTTCCTAAGCTCTCTTGAACTACAAGATTTCTCATTCTATAAGATTCCTGTCCCAGACCTCTACCTCTTCTTTTCTTCAGTACTGGGATTGAACCTAGGACCTTTGCATCTCCCAGAGTGCTGGATTCTATAGGTCTACACTATCACTCTACGCTTGCATGTCCTTTCTTCATACCCAGGTGATTGACTTTCAAGGACACAAGGCCAAAGAATGAGATTGTTTTATAATTCTCTATTTGGTCTATTCCTCTTCAAGCATATACTCACAATAGCAATCTAATACTGCACTCCCAGTATAATTATTAACAATGACTTCAGTTGCTGTTCTTGGATTGTCTGTATCTGTTTTCCAATGGATTCTCATTATTTCCTAAGGGGTTTTCCTCTGGTCCTTCACTACTCCATTGCTTCCCTTGTTCTCCCACCACCCAAGAGAGGAACACCATGACACTCCTGTGGTTGTCAGTGCTTCTTCCTCAGTTGCTTATATTTGGGGATACAAGGAAACACTTTGTACCTTGTTTTGTTATAAATATTGCCCATGCATATTTGGCATCACTATTCAGATTCTGTTTAGAATTATATGTATTTGATGAAATTAAAAAACCATGCATCACTTCCAATCTTTCCAGCATCTTCTCTAAAATATAATTTAAATAACCTTGAGCTCACCTCATGTTAATATGGACTAAAAAGAATAATAATCCTTTAACACAGAATTGTCTAAACATGACACTAGTCAATGGAGTCAGAAAACCCCCTTGATACCAGAAAAGGGTATACATTAGTGCTGTTAGTAAACTCTACAAAATCAAAATGTAACATAACTTAGTGAGGAAATTCCAAAATGAATTTGTGTATTTTCCTAATAAGAACATTATCATGAACTTCCAGAAACATACCTTTCATGAATGGGGCTGAAGCTACCTTGCTCATGATCTCTTGAATAGTTTTGGAGGCAGGAGCAAATGCAATAATATAATTAGAATCATTGAAATTGTCTACACGTCCCAGATCCATTGAAGGCATTTGAGAAGAGTCGTTGACTTGATGTAAATCAGAAGAAAATAGGAATGCAAATAGTACCAGAAGGAATGAGAAAAACCATTCCTACGTAGCAATGAGAGAAAAATGAAGCAAATCAATAGGTGTTCTACCACAAACAACCGAAACTACTGAATTCAGTTATGAGGTTTGCATTCTATTTTATTTTTCTCCTATTTTAAATGTTTTGCTTTACTTTTCTAATTAATCTGCACATTTTGAAATACACACATTGTCCAAGACAGATATGACATCAATATCAATTATGTTTGAGAATCTTAGGTTAATCATTCTTTAAGGCAAAGCTGGATTGGTCCATGAATGCCAAACGGCTTATAGTCATTTTGAAAAGTAGAGAACATAAAAGAGATGAGTAGCATCCATCAGCAGGAGCAAAGTCATACTTTTATCTTCTGTCTGAGCTTGGAAGAAGATAGACCTAAATTATGGCTTATAACAATAAGTTGTAAATGGTCACATGAGCACATTTTAGAATTGGAAGTACAAGAGAATGCATTTGAAGTGATAAAAAGCCGTGTTATTATTTTAGTTATAATTCTAAACATAGGCTTTCACAAAGAGGGATATATGATATTCATTACATACCATTTTATCTATGTTTGTTGATCTATGTCTATATCTACATAGACAAAAGATAGATATAATGACTATTTAAAAGGATTTAAAAGTATGGATGTAAAACACCCATATACAGTATGACCTCAGCTTTTATATCCATATTTATATAATCCTTGCTCCATGCAGAGATTTTTTTTGTATATTTTATTTACTTACAATCCAAGCTTCAGTGTGTACTTCTCGAATGAACACACACACACACACACACACACTGTTTAATAAGTCAACTCTTCAACTATGACCAACTCTTCAACTATGGCATCTTATGAGTGATTTCAACTTATATTTTTCTGCCTTTATTGAATTTTCTATACAAAGCACATCTAATCATTGTTAGAATAAAAATAAGTACTCTTTGATGAAAGTAAAAGATTAAAATGATGTTTTGTTTTCCTGTTTGTTTAAATGCCCATTATTTTTTTCAGACTGACACTGTCTGTCACATTGTCTGTGTCCATAGTTCAATTGTTTGAAACCACTATAATTTGTCTTTTCTATTTTTGTTTATTGGCATATAGTGTTTGTACATATTTATGAAGTACACTGTGATATTTTGATGCATGCATGTACTGGGTAATAGGATAAGTACCAGGTCCTTCACCTGAACTTTTATTAATTTTCTTTTGACTTTTTAAAAAAATTGGGCCAATTCTGAAAAAAAACTGGACAAAATTCTGCCTCTTTCTTTGACTTTGGCCTTGAAGTGATGTGTAAATGCTTTCATTAAATTAAAATGAGGATGCAACCTGAGACCATACTCATAAGTGAAATAAGCCAGACTCACATGTGTACACATCATATTGTCTCCCTTGTATGAGAAACTGAAAGAGTAAATAAGGTCCAAAATGTACAGTAGATATTGTGAAATGGGAAAAAATTGTTCAAAAGGAACTAGGATGGGGGAAAGGAGGAAGGGAAACTGAAAAAAATACAAGATAGTTATACCACTAGTTTCTCTTAGTTCATTGAAAAGTTTGTGCTAATGTCATTTGGAGAATTTTTTTATGCCCTGGGTAACTGCTTAAAGATAATAATACTCAGTGTATTAACTATTGTTATTTGCCTTTTATTTTGTTTTGAAATTTTTACTTTTTTCCATAAAATAAAAAAAATTCAAATGAGCTCAGATGTGAAGAATTCTCTCTGCGTTATAGAAATACAGCTTCATTTCTTTTAGGGAATTTCTGAATATGAATGCTTTTAAAAGAACTTCCAGTAAGACATAATAATCACATATTTTAAATTCAATTTGAAAAATAGCAGAATCCAGAATCTGGAAAAAATCTAGCCTGCTAATTAGGATTAGAATACACAGAAAGCATTAAGTGATGAAGTTAAAGTGTTTGCGTTGCTGAGAAAATACTTTTCCGCTCTAAATAAGAGAACACAGACTCTGAACCATACCATCAAGGTCTCTCTCTTCATTCTCCATTTTTTAAGGCAGTTCTTGCAGAGAAGAGTCCACATTTGTTGACCCACACTTATGTGCCTCTTGCTCATTTTGACCTGTTTATTTTTAAAATGAAGTAAAGAAGTAACTATGAATGTCTCCAATAGAAAACATTGCACAATCTAACAAAAAAAGAAACATTTTAACAGCTGTTTCCAATTGCACGCTTAGAGAAGAAGAATGCTCAAAGACTTTTTGTAAAGGGCAAGAAAGAGACAGAAGAAAGAAATGCTCAGCCTCAGGATTAAAAGAAATAAAAATTAGAACAACTGACAGAGTATTTATTTTTCATCCTACTGACAGAAAGTAGAGAGTTTAATAGCACTGGGAGTTGTTGTTTCCACAGCACTTGGCAATTAAATTGTCTAAGGGGGATAAAAGAATGCTATGTGCTAATGGTAGAAGTACAGACTTAGTCATTTAGGTGATTTATTACATTTACATTATGAGAAAGCAGTATCTTATCACTGATCAATTCTGCTCCTAGATATGTATCCCAGGAAAAATTTTCCTATCGGTTCATCAAGGTGAACATGGATTTTTTCCATAATGTAGATGATTGTGGCATGGTGTTGTAAAACAAATTTTAAAGCATACTGTCCAAACAATACTATGAGGGAACTAAAAGCAAAAATACCCAGGAACTACAGGATCAGCATTAAATACCAAAAATCCCAAAAAGGTCACCTATGACTGGGGGAAATAGGAATGGAGACCAGGTGTAAAACAGGTGCCAGAAATTAAAGGAAATAAATAATCAAAACAAGACAGATTCTCTGTGTGTTACAACCTCAGGAGTATGATTGGCTAAATCCTTCATTCACTTTTTATAATTCAAGAAAAACAGACACAAGCACAATGACATAGAAATCCAAAAACAAGTACATAGAAAATAGGAAAATTAAAGATTTTCTATGGTTCGTTATGGCTGAATTCCCCAGCTACACTGATGAGCTCCCCATAACAATGCCCTCCAGAGGCGCTAATAGCTGGAAACCCCAAGTAAAACCAAACTGCACATTTCCATTGAGAAATCCTTGCCATGACAAGTTCTGGTATCTGCAAGTGTCTAATATGTTGCCCAAATGACTACTCTTCTATAAGTTAATATATGTTCTAGAAAATATAAAAATAAAAATTATATGATCTAGTTGTCATAAATGTGGTTGTTTCAGTTAAGATTAATCTTTTCTACTACCTATCTTGATGTAAATATCAAGAAAAAAAACAACAATGCTTACCCTAGATGTCACACAAACATGTAGATCACTTACAGTGTACTAAATAGGAAAAATTGTGTAACTTAAAAATAATAAATTGGTTATAAGAGCCAGTCATTTCTCAGTCAGATAGAATTCCTGATATTCAGGGAATAAATGCATTACACAACAAACTAGATAAAAATTCTTCTTTATTTACTATGATCAACAAAGTATTACAAAGTTAATGAAAGTATCTGAGTTTTCTTAATGAAAATATTCTCGTCAGTTAAAACAATTTGAAACTCAGAAACTCTTGTGTCCTTTAATGCTGATAATTCCTCTAACAGTAAAACTAAAGACAATACAAAATAAATAGTTCTAATTTTGGAAATATTACATGTTTGCAAAGAGGTAGCATAAAATCACATTCCTTTCAATATATCTAATAGGCTATTTTATTAGATGTGCTATTTGTCTAAATTGCCTTTGGCCATGGGGTAAAATGAAAAATTTTCCAGCTGATTATTTAGTCATACACTATAAAATACTCCTGTGCTTTGAAAAATCAAAATGAGTAGTAATTCACTGCATTTAATGATTTTCATCCACATGTTTTGGTATTTCTGTTTCTAGTTTTACTTTATATTTACAAATGTAAAATAAACAATGTAGAGGTTCACTTACTCTCAGGAAAGCCGAAGTAAAAATCTAGAAACACAGTTCATCCACGGGTCTTTGTGTCCTGAAGAAGAATTCACATTCCTTTTGGGTCACTACTACCTCAGGGTTTTAATTTCATGTTTATTGTGAATAGTTCCGTTTTAGACTGATTTCAGAAGAGGATTATGGTCTCAATTCAGACAGGCTGCCAGAATCTCTGTGCTCACATAAGTGACTCTTGTACGCTTTTCTATTTCTTTGTTTCCTGCCAGTTCCGCAGCAGGGAGTTTATGGTTGCAGATGGTTGGCTGCACATAGCCAAACAGGAACTATTAAACTAAGGAGAAGCTAGTTTTTCTCTATGGGATTTTTTCATCTTAGCCTCTAATGGAAGAGCTGATCCCCACCACAAAAAATTCAATATTAAATAAGAAGCCATAATTAAAGGGAAAACAAAACCTTATAATTTTGAAGTCAGAGCTTTATCTGTGTCCCACTGATCATGATAATCATATGGAATCTACTTTACCTACCTCCAGTGCCTTCAGCATTTATTCATTTTTACTCTCTGCTAATTATATAAGATCAAAAATTGTTCATTAAGCAAAGTCTATAGAAGCAGACCGGACCCCTTAATCCATGAGACATGAAAAGAGACTTCTGATTGTTTCTGTATGTCTACCTTCTCTGTAAAACCAAAAAAGTTATTACATTTAATAATATTGTTAATATTTTGTGCACCAAGAATATAATTAAGGAAGTTTGTTGTTCTCTAGAATAATATGTAAACTTTTAACATTTAATAACATTACTACTATTTTGTGCACCGAGAGTGTAATTATGGAAATTTGTAGCTCACTAGAATTATTTGAGCTTCACTTCTGGCCCTCATTAACTTTCTCTCCTGATTCTATTCTTCTCCTTCAATATGTTGACTTTTTCTTTGACATGTGCCACACTACATAATCACTGTGACACTCTAATGGAGCAAACTCATTGTCAATCTTCTTGTCAATATTTTACAACGGAGTCACATATGTTTATTTACTCTTCTCAATAAGCTCTAGACTCAGCTTGCCAATTAAATTAATTTTGCAGAACTTCAAAAATTAAATGGTATTTTTTGTTGTTTGGGTACTAAGAATGCAACTCAGGGGCACTGTAGCACTGAGCTGCATCATCAGCTCTTTTTATTTTTATTCTGATACATGGTACCACCTGGTGGCCCAAGCTGACCTCCACCTTGTGATCCTTTTTCCTCAACTTCCCAAGTAACTGAAATTATAGGCATGTGCTATAATGTCCAGCTGAATGGTACTGGTGATGCAACCTAAGGCCAGCAAGCTCGGTAAGCTCTCTGCCACTGAGTTACATCCTCAGCCTCACACTTAAACATTGACACAATTGACCTGGAGTGGGCACAATAAAGTGGGCACTGTTCTAATGAACTTCACCTTACAAGTGACAAAAGTTGAAGCTGTAGATGTTACACACAAATGACTTGTAACCTGTGAGATGTGCCAAGTTCATGTCTCAGGATGCTGAAGAATATAGTTGAGGACAAAGTTGGTTAAGAGTAGGAAAAGTTGTTAAGAGAAAGCTCCCAAGAGATAGGAGAGGTCTCAAAAGTGGATGTCATTGAAGCTCTTTGTCAAGGGGTTTTCATGAAGTAAAATCACATCACAGGTTACCTTGGGTCAAACTACAATCAACCTATAGGATTACAAGTACAGTTACTTAGCTAATATTGACCTAGTAGGTCATAGAGGATACATAGCATGGAGAAGAACAAAGGAATTTCTGGAGGGGTAGGAGTGAGAGTCAGCATGTTCTGGTCATCTATGGTGTTTGTTATATTGTTTATGTGTTTGTTATAGTGTTTAGGCTTATGGGACCAAATGTGCTAGTCACAGTACAGCTTTGAGGTATTTTTTTAATCTCTGGGGAGGTTTGCGGACTCAGCTAACATACCTCCATTTTGGGGTCTAGTTTCTATCACCTCAGCCCTTGCCACAGGTGATTTGCCTCATCTCTGTTCTCTTTTGGGCCTGGTCCCTTTCTAACTGCCTCTATCAATCTCTGCCTAATTTGGCTATCTGTAGTATAGAATTTACATAACTTACATAAATTCAGTTGATGAGTTGCAGGACCTAGATTAAACCCTAGCACATCTCCAGAGTTTATGATCCTAAAATACAAAGGCTGTGCTTGTTCTTGTTTGCATATGTCTCTGTTCATTCAAATAGTCTCACTTGGGTACACACATTTTTCAATTTTTGTGGGCTTTTCCTTCACTTAGTTTGCAGCAGTATTCTCCAGTACCAGAAGCTTTATAAGTTTTCTATGCCATGCTTTGATTCAGACTGGCAGGTTTTTCTTGGTATCTTTACTTGTTATTCATGTAGAGTACTTGTTAGCCTGGGACTTGAGTGGCGTTCTTCTTAGCACTGTGGGCAAAACTTGCACAACTTGATTTTCAAGGAAATGTAGGGAAAAGAACACAATAAGCATCTCATTAGGCTTTCTGGCTCATCCTGACCAGAAACAGTCAAAACTTTACTGGAGAGAGCAATAAACAAGAGAGAGAGTTGATAAGCTGAGCACAGAAGGAAGCCAGAAGCATGAACTAAGCAAAGCAAAACAAAACAAAAAGCATAACTGCTCCCTACTCCAATAAAATGGAAAGGATACAAGAGATGGGGTAGCCACCTAAGACTTACTTAGTATATGAAAATACATATATCAATGTGTAAGGAACAGGAATGAGGCAGAGACCATTCACCAGGCTTTCATGAATGCAAGAAGGCATAAGGTTTCATACCTGGGTGCAGGCAGACAGAGGGCGATAAGGCTGTCTGTAGGGAACAAAGAGAAGCAGGCCTTTTTTGCAGTGATTGAAAAAAGGCAGGGACATTAGGTGGGAGGATGTTAATAAACATCGGTCAGAGTTCTCTAAATGTCTTGCACCTCAGTGGGCAGAATCTCTGAGCCATCTGGTGTAAATTTTCGGATGTCTCCAGATATCCGCAGACCTACAAGATTCCTTAGCCTATCTTATCTCTTTTACAGCATCCTGTGTTTGTTGATGACAGCCTTGGTGCTGAGCTGAATCCCTGGTGAGAATAATGCCTCTGCTAGCTAACAAATTGGATGCTGGGAGAGCTGTATCTGATTTGAGTTCTACACCATGAATTTATGTGTGCATTTCTCACTCTAGGGTCACTATCTTACTTCACTAGATACACACACATTCCCTTACTTAATCACTAACTTTAAACTGCCTTCCTGCCTGCCACCAATTTATACATCACTAAAGGGCAGGAGGGAATCACACAAAGTCCACCAAAAGGAATGTACACATAGGCAAAGGTACCTATGTTAAAGTCAAAGGCAGCCAGACAGCCAATCAGACTGTGATGAGTTACAGGTATCCACAAGGTGGAGAGTGACTAGTCCTGAGAAAAGAAGCCAAGGAAAAAGACTCAGGGGACTCCATCTTCCCAGGACAGCCTGGGTCCTCTTTGGGAGCAGCTTCCTGTCTTCTGCTTTTTGTTCCTCACAACTAAAGTGTCTTCCTTTCTTAAACTCTGTCCCACTAACTCTTTTCTGGTGCTCAGTTCACAGCCCCAGTTGGCTGCTCATCCTGGCAGAGCAGCAGTTCTCACCCTGGATGCAACAGAGAAAGAATCCAAAGGAGACAGAATGCCTGTTTGTTTTCCAGAGGCTTCTCTGGTCTTGATTTTTGTCCTTACTTAATCCCAGCTACAGTGCCAGCATGGGGGTTTTATCAGATGCACTCCCAAAATCTGTTTTTGTTTCCTAAAAATATAATTGATAAGTTCTACATGGTTCTGTGCCTTCCCTTTTTTTTTTTACACTGAAGCATCCTTTGCAAGATATATTCCTGCCTCCACTTTTATTTGTATTTACAGTTCTCAAGTATAATTTGACCAGTCTCTATTATCTGCCTACAAGATACCTCCTGAAACAGTGTAATTGAATTTTTCCTTTTAGTTAGTTTTATGATTGTTTTATTTTTCGTGGAGAGAATGGAGAATCGCTGCAGGATGATCAACTCATTCCCCAGTCATCTTATTTTATAGTTTGTTCAAATTAAACTTTTTTTGGCCAACTGCTGTGGCACAGGACTGCAGTATCAGCAACTTGGGAGCCTGAGCCTATTACTGGGCCGGGTCCAAGGAGGTTCCTAAGCCAACCTTACCTGTTGCAGTTTCCTTGACTCTGCTCCCAGAGCAAGACCTGTGGGATGTGGGACGTGTATTCCTACCACACTGTCAGGATACCCATTTGGCAGGGAACGTCTGAATGCCAACCCTTTACATGCACTTGACGTTGAGATAGCTACCAACTGCTACCGACTGCAGCTGCCTTGAGGATTGAGTAAGTGCAATTAACAAGTCGAAGAAATGGGGTGTTAATGAATAAAGAAATGAATAATGAATGTTAATGAATGTTAATGAATAAAGAAAGCCTATTTTCAGGTGTAATGGAATTGTCCCACTTTATGGTGGCTTTTGTGTCCTGAAGCTGTAGGGATTTTTAAAAGTAGAATTTAAAAAATTCTGATTCTCCTCTCCTTTTTATCTATCTTTACTTCTTCTATTCTACCTCAAGACAGAAGGATCACTTGAGCCCACAGGTTTGAGACCAGCCTAGGCAGCATAGTAAGATATTGGGGAGAGGGGAAGCTTTGCAGAAGAATTGAACTTTCTTGTTTCCCATTTCTCCTATTCTACACTAACTGTGCTTTGTATGTTCCTTTAAATTTCTCTCCACTTCTTCTCTAGAAAGTTCTGCATCTGTGTTTTGCTCTATTAGTGATTAACTTCAAATGGTAACTGTGGTAATTGACAACTGGTGGTCAACTTAGCCAGCTGAACTGAACCAGTGTGGTGCTGGGTGTAGGAGCCCACCTGAGGGTTGTTGTCAACAAAATAAAAGGGAGAACTGGAGAAAAAGAAGGAAGCTGTTGAGAGCTGTTGGAGCTGTTGGCTTTCCTAGGGCTGCTGTTGATTCTCTTGGAGGACCTTGTTATGCTGGCTTTTCTGATGAACTCGGCTGTTCTTATCATTGAAGGAACTTGGGACATTATTGTTACTAAGGATGGCTATGGTACTTTTAGGGGAAGCTCTGGTTCTTACTTTGAGCATTGCTTCCTGACTCCAGTGCAGATCCCTCAGCCTGCTAGCCCAGATCCTTCATCTTGGTGGCACAGACTTCCTAGCTTCCACCACTGACCTTTGGGGCCTTCCCAGTGCAGATCCATGAAACAGGCCTTTGTGAGACATTATCGTGGGCTCTTGGCCTCCAGTTGGACTTGTGAGGGGCATTGTTATGGGCTCTAGGTCTTCAGCTGGACTCATGAAGGACATTACCATGGACCCTCAGCTGGATTCTTTGGTCTTTAGTGAGTGAACAGATTTCTTGAACTCCTTTCATATATGGCTTTTGGGGTGATTATTATAAAACAATCTTATAATTAAGTGTCCTGTATTGTATTATTTCCCTTTGTAAACCCCAAACTAAAATAGTAACATACTTCAAACTGTATTACTCTGGCTATTTAAAAAATCAACCTGTATCTCTAAGAAACTTTCTTTCACCCTTCCTGTCTCATATAGGATAATGTTTAGCATATTTGAGGTTGAAAGAAAAGAATCTTTTTCTCTAAAAGCTTATTTTTGAAAGTTTGGGTGGCTTCCAAAGTGAAGGGTTTTGATTTTTTTTGTTGTTGCTAACATGACATTTTAAAGGGGAAGTGAAGAGGGAAGTGCTGAAAACTCAGGAGAAATCAAATATCAGATGGAGCTGCTTCGAGGAGGGAAGTGGATAAAAAGGAATTGGATTGGGTGCAAGATGAGACCACAGCCTTGAAAAAGAGAAGGGATGGTTTGTTCTCTGTAACAAAAAATGAAGTTCTAGTGAAACATGAATGTCTAAATATGACAATACCAAGTAAAGTTTGCACCTAGGAAAACTTTTTCTCCAAAGTTGGAGTAAATTTTAAAAATAGACCAAAAAATGTTCTAAGCAGTTGGGGTAGTACTGGGATCATCGAAACAGGAACCAAGGAGAAGAGAAGAATCCTTTAGTCACATTGTCATTGGCTTGGGTGTGAGAGTCCTCCAGGCTGAAAACCGGAAACTTAACCTACCTTATTTGTAAAACAAGTTTGTAGGTTCGCTGAATCGTGTTGAAGAAAAAGAAGTTTTAGGATGTGTTGCAAAGACACGAGAAGAGTTTATTAGAGATTTCTAGGAGACAGTCAAGTGGATTGTGGATGCTCAGAGAAAAAATGAGACATATTAGGAGTCAGAGTAGGAGAGATTTAAGGGAGTGTCTTTAAGATGTGTGATCTAGGAGGTGTATTCTCACTGTCAGTTTACAGTGCAATCCATCTACATGTGTTTGAAGTGGGAAATGCTGCCCACCAATATTGCTGCTCCCAGAGGATGAAGGAAGCACAATTTACACGAAAGGGACATATTAAGAGCCCAGATTTTACAGGCTGATTATAAAAGGACCTTTAGGGAAAAAAAAATTAAATTTGAGTGAGTTTCCTGGAAGAAAAAAGGCTGAGTAATTTTGGGGTCTTGAAGCTGTCATTTTTCTTAAAAGTACAATTTTAAAATCTCAATTTCCTTCTCTCCTACCTCATTTTTATTTTTTCTACCCTACTTCAGTGCTAGGAGCTTTTAATATCTCCTGAAAAACTTTACTGTCACTTAAACCAACAGGAAAAATAAGCCTCTGAACTGATAGCTCAGAAGAATATATTTTAAAAGTTAATTATTATTATTTTTTTTTTTTCCAGTACTGGGAATCAAACTCATGACCTCACACTTGCCAGGCAGGTGCTGTGCCCCTGAGTAAATCCCCAGCCCCAAAGTTGTTAGTTATTGATTGAAACTAATAGTGGATTAAGAAATGCATCAAGGCTACTGAAAAGGAAAGAAAGTATTGCCAAGAAAAATGCTTAACATTGATAAAGGACCTCCAAATGATATAGGGGAAATAAATGTAACTTTCAACCTGCCAGATGTCTTATATGCCAAGTTTGTGTCTCCCAAAATCAAAGAATGAATTCTAAAGAACAACTGAGGTTGAAAGCAGAAAATTTTATTGAGAGAGACAAGAAGGGACCCAGAAAATGGTTGCCATGGACTCCACTTTACAAAGAAAGTTTAAGAGAACAAAATCAGGAGGTGGGGACAATGTGGGAAAAAAATTATGATCAATCAATTATATTACAGGTATAGCAGCTTAGTTTTAACACTGATCCAATGGGGAAGCAAGTCACATAGCAAGTATACATGGAAAGAGCAAGGACCTTTTCTGGAAGAGCTATGTCGGGAAGTTCTGGTCTCTCACCCAAGTGACTGGTACCTCTCTAGAATATCGATTATAGAACATTGTTTATATAATATGTGTAACATACGGGGGGGTGGGGGAACCAGCAAAGACCACCAAGTTTGTGTAAAGGCAACATGGCCTAGAATTTATTGTGACTGGCTGCAGGCAGACAGAGAGCAATAAGACCATCTGCATTGAACAGACACATGTGTCCCTTTTATAGGGATGGGAAGAAAGCAGAGGACATTAGGTGGGATGATTTTAATAAATATCTGTGGTCAAAGTTCTCTGGCTGTCTTGCACCTCAGTTCATAGGATCCTTGAGGGCCCAGTGTAAATTTTTGGGTGTCTCCAGATGTCCTGAGATGTCCTGGGACCTGCAAAATTCTTTGTCTTATCTCCTCCATGACTTTTTGTGCTTGCTGATGACAACTTCAGTACTCAGCTGAGTTCCCTTCAGAGAGTAGTGCTTCTGCTGGAAGGTAGGCTGGGGGCTGGCAGAGCCAGGTCTGGTTGGAGCCTTACAGTTGATCCCTCATCATGGTCTGTGGGTCTAGTCTTTCCATCATTATCTTGAGGCCCAGCCTTCAACGAATGCTCCTCCAGCCACATTTGTAACGTGTTCTTAGCTTCTGCACTGACTCCTTCCAGAGCTTATCCCTGTTTGACTGCCTATGATATTTCTACCTAACTGGCATGGTTGATACATTGTGTCCACTTGAGGAGTGTAGAAGTTTAATTGAGTAATCAGCAGTTCTACATCTTGGGGTGAAAACGATGTGCCCTTTCTGCTCTAGGATGTTGTTCATTGTGTCATCTTGAGAAGTTTAGAAGGTTAACTATGTGACTCAGCAGGGAGCCAGACTCTTTACTTGTATTCATCCTGAGGCTGTGCAAGAGGAGGGCTGGGAGATGGTGTGGGTGTAAAGGACCCCCTCAGGTCGGGTAGGCTGTGTACAATGAAAAGGAAATGAGGAAGGACTGATTGCTGGTTCTTCGAAGGAGCTCCAGTCGTTGCCTTCAGCTTGGTGGTCATCTCCTGGCTTCTGTCACAGACCGTTCAGCTTTCACCTGGGACACTTCAGCCTTCTGGTGAAGACTGTCTAGCAGTCATTGTGGATTCTTCAGCATTCCATCGCAGACCCACCAGCCTTCTGATACCGCTTGGAAGGACACTGCAGTGAGCTCCAGACCTTGGACTGGGCTCTTCAATCTCCAGCGTGTAGACACCATCTGTGTGCTTCCACATCCAACTCTGTGGCTGACCATCCTAAGCCAATCGTGTCATTTCTTATACACCTGTATATCTTTTGTTATATCTCTTTTCCTGGTAAACCCTGACTGATATACTATCTATAATATATAGAGATATCTATAGATATATATAGCTATCTATAATAATATGAGTGAGGGAAAATAACATAGCTATGAAACAAACCGAGTCACTTGAACTTGACACAACAGTATGAGTACAAACAGCAAGGCATAAAAACCCATGAATTTGAGGTAGGAGATTTGGGTTGGGAAAATCAGTTAACCAACTGGCAAAAATCAGCCAAATGCTGGGTCCTGGAGACCCAGGACACCTGTGCCAAACACAGGATCCGTGAAGACTCAGCAGCTCCTGAGTGAAATACAGAACCAATCAGAAAAGTGATACTTTCAGTCTTTTGTTTGCTGCCATGAAGCCAGGTAAGTCTTCCCGTAGGGCAGTTTAAATCTGATGCCAGGCCAAGTAAGTTTTTGATAGGACACCTCTCCCAGTGCCTCATATGCATGAGGGAAAATCCAATCCAAGAATTCCAGATACAAAAGATCTCTTTTCCTTCTCCCCACTATGGTCGTGGGTCTGTTCACCATCCTGCTGTATTCTGCGAGACCTTCTTTTCCACCTTCAATAAATATACATCCCCATTATGTTTTCTGTGTGTCTCATCCAGTTTTTTTGTTTAGGATCCCATGAACCTGGAAAGAATTCCCTTGGGACCTACCATCTGGTAACAAATTGACAAGTCTGTTGTTGAATTTCACAATGGTTTTACTATCTCATTCATTTTACTAATGGTTAGTTGCTCAGTGCATGAATATGATTTATGTTTTCTACTTACATTCACTCTCTTTGAATTTATAAAAGAAAGTCATTGGACAGGGTCTGAGGAGGTCCCCCCAAGAGGGGATGTGCACTGCAACTCACCCCACCCAGGGGGAGGTTGTGGTATTGTTGACTTTTGTCACAGAGAAAGAATTTTCAAGACGTGTCAGTGAGAGGAATAAAGAGGTTTACTAGGCAGAATTCTAAAAGCATACACTCAGAAAAAATAGAGTATAAGCTCCTGAAAGGCACGTTAGGGTCTGGAGCTAGGAATATGTATGTGGTCCTAGGGGTATCTTCAAGATAATATCTTCTTGTGGATAATAATCTTTAAGTGGACCATACACACAGAAAAGGTAGTGGGGATGGAGATTTATTGAAGGTGGAAAAGAAGGTCTCTGTGTAGAGACCCCTTCCATGTCTAGGAGGTATACTCCCATGACCAGGTTACTCAGTGGCAAGTCATATTAGAACACAAATCATTTACACGTATTTTAGGTTGAGGTATGCTGTCCACTAATATCGCTGCTTCCTTGAGGATGGAGGTCTGGTGAAGTATGGACAATTCACAGGTAAAATTGATGGGCCCAGAGCACAATTGATAGGTTTATTTAACCTATTGTTAATAGGTTTATAGGTTTATCCTTAGGATCCTTAGGATTTATTTTATGTCTCCTGGAAGGGAAAAAGGCTGGAAGAACTTTTGTTCCTGAAGCTGCAGTTTTCCTTAAAATTACCACTCAAAAAATGACAATTTTCTTTGTTTTCTTTCTACCTATTTTGCTTTCTTCTCTTCTAACTCAGGTTAGGTCTACTACACAGATTTCTCTCCTTGCCTTATTTAAGCAAGAACACCACCACTGATTATAATTATATATCATCACAAGCTATGGTTAAGAGGTATAGATGCCACACACAGATCACGGGGTTTGAGAGAATTACATATTGCTCTCATTGATTCTCTCTTCAGCTTTAGCTGGAGTTAAAATGTCAAGAGCAACTGTTTGTTATAGTGCATGCCAATTGCTGTGCAGAAAACTTAAATAAGAATGCTGGGAAATCTCAGCTTCTTCCTCACTCAGTAGTATTTCTGACCACTAATCTTTTCTATCATGTATTTTTTTCAGATGTTTGATTGAATCAATATTTTTGTGGGTTTTTTTCCTTCATAGGAATTAACTACTGATTATCAATAGAAGTAGCTTGGGTGTTCAGCCCTTTGGTAAAGAGTCAGTGAAAATTTCAAAGAAAAAATCTATTCAGTCATCTGAAAGTATTGTTTATAATGCACAATCATTACTTTTTAAATGTTTTTGCAGTTTTCTAGTGTACTCAGCATAAAACTTAAAAAGTTGAAATCATCTGAAATTATCATCTGCTCCAAAATAATACAGTGTGACTTTAAAATATAACAACAAGGTTTCAATGAATTGTCAGACTATGTGATGTGAATACTTTCTCGTCGAAGAGATGCAAACAATGAGTAAGACAAGAAAAACAGATCAAATTCAAAGAAAAAAGAATACCCAGATGCCAGAAATGAAACAGGAAAACAAAGTTAAAAGAAAATGATTATTTTAGGCCAGTAAATTCTGGGTTGCTTGGGCAAGAATGAATGATATGTGAGCTAGTATATAGTTCATTGGATAAAGATAAAATAAATATATCTTTACAAAAATCCCTGAGATTTCTCTTTTCTAGGTATCTCTAAAAGAACTACAAATAACTAAACTTCAAGAAGTGAAATCAGTCAGACACACAAGCTTAAATATCATCTCGCTTCTCCTAACTGGGAAACCCTAGGTATAGATAATTTAAAGAGAAATAAATATGTAGAGATATATTAGGAAATGAGGAGAGAGAGCTTTTGTAAATGGGAAGGGGACCAAAGGATAAAGGGAGTAGAGACAGTGCCGAAGAGAAAGAAAAGTAGAAAAAATTCAGATGAATTCCGTGCATGTACCAACTCCTCACACCGCATGTAATTGCTTTGTACTGCAAACATGTGCCAATAAAAATATAAGTTGGAAGCAAGCAGCAAATTGATCTCAGAAGGAAATATTTGGACACCAATAAATATGTTCATAACCTAAGTAAATATTGACTGCTCAAAGTTATAATGATGATGAATTTTCATAGGAATGGTTAAGCACAACAAAGAGCTAAAATATTAAAAAGCAATAATATGAGAGAGAGGCGTGATCAGAGCTAAGTTTCCCTGGAAATCTATAGTTCAAGATGAAGACAGAGGTGCAGATGAACTTTAGCACTCCACTGCCCAATATGGCAGACCCAGACCCAGGTGGGGATTTAAATTACAATTTTAGTTAATTAAAAAGACTTGATATTTTAAAATTTAGTTTCCTTTATTTCTGACATGCAAAAAGTCATTTCACTACTTACAATAAGAAAAAAAATACTAGGAAAACTGGAAATTGATGATGGTTCTTAGACTCACCAACACTCGGGGTTCCAGGGTACACTACAACATGAAAACCCATAGAAACAAGCGAATACAAAGACTCACGGACAAGATCAGCCTATCTGGAACAGAAGCCACTAGGAATAAAACATTAAATAGTAATTTTGATGGCTGGCTGGAGGCTGAGTACTCACTAGTGATAGTAAGACCCTCCAGGAGTCAGAAGCATCAGATGGGACCAGACTAAAGCAAAAGCCGTAGTCTGAAGGGCTGAGGATTTGGCTCAGTGGTAATGTACTTGCTTTGCATGCACGAGGCCCTGGATTCTATCTCCAGCACCACCAACCAAAACCAAAAGCTGCAGGCCTAGAAAAATCTATCTACTTTTAGAGGCAGAAGGAAAATCCTCTGACCTCTCTCACCTTTCATGTTCCCATCTCTTGGGACTTCTTCCTACTCTGTTGGTCAAATGTAAGGGGAAGCCACTCATTGAAGAAGAGAATCAGTGATGCTCTACTCAGTGGTCAGTCTCTTCAAGAAGGGTAAGTTAAGAAAATAGAAAATGAAACCAATAGAAAGCTTGTTTATGGTAGAGTCAGAGGTAGTACAGTTCTTTCACCGTTTTTATTCTTTCTTTTGTTGTATTCTAATCTCTTGTATCAATTCATCTCCCTTTAGACATAATTCTCATAAAAATACACTAATAGTTTCAAAAACAACCACATTATAAATAGTTTTAGCAAACCATATCCAGTTTAATATTTTCAAATAGTCATACACACTGGTTTTTAACAAGAAATGTGTGAAGAACACAAAGATTTATCATACTGTTACATAGTGGTACGTGTAACCGTTTGTGAATTGTTATATGTGCTGCAATGTTATGCACTTAAACAAGACATAATTTGTTGCTTGAATTCCAGAATTAATCAAAATAAATTCAACTCTCATTATTATATTAATTTACTCTCATAAGCCACTCACAGTTCCTGAATAAACAGTAAACAATACATCATTTATTATGTATTTGGAAATATAATTTTATAGATACAATGATAATACAATTCAATTATTCATTAAATTCTGAACACCAGAAGCGTTTCAGGTTTCAGACAACTTTGGATTTTGGAAAACTTACATAAATAATGAGACATCTCAGAGTTGGGACTCAAGTTTAAACAGGAAATGCACTTGTGCTTTATACACACCTTGTACACATTACATGTAAACAATAATATCCAATATTTGTCATATGCCTGCTTTGACTGTGACCTGTCACATGAGAACAGATGGGGAATTTTCCACTAGATGTCTTGTTGGTGTCTTAAAACTTTTGAAATTAGGAACAGTTTGAATTAAAGATTTTCAGATTGGGATGTTTAACCTGTATATATAAAATACACTGGTAAAATATTTAATTACACACAGAGTTCATGAAATGGATAAGGAAAAGATTAAAGCACACAAATAAATGAGAAAAGGATATAAATAATTAACACAAAATAAAGTGCAAATGTACAAAGCTGTAACCTTATTCACTTATTGACTGAACGTATCAAGTACACCTTGATATCAAATGATCTTTTAAAATGTGCCTATTGTTAATTACCACATAAAATGTTTGATTCTAGGACACCAGCAAAGAACAGTTAAGCTCTGAGGTTTTAAGGCTCATCTGAATAAGGAAGAAGTTTCCATCTCATGGTTGTATCCACTTCTTCATCTACGTTTCCCAGCTCCTGCTCCTTAGAAAGCTCTAAGAATACCTAAACAGAGACAAAGGACAAGGAAAAGGAACTGTCACATTGAGAGCCTTTCATCTGAACGGGGAAAATGCACGATTGCCTTCGTGTGTAATATACGGGGATAACGCAGTCTACTGAGTTGACTGACCTTTTCTAGTGTGCACTGAGAGAGGCTGTAGTCTTCCAGACTGAAGCTACATTTCACTGGTGAGAAAAAGAAAGAATGTTAACAATTAACTGCCAAGAATTATTTCAGTCATATACATTAAAAGTACATGTTATTAATAAATACAGGAGATTAATAAATAAGAGCTTGGCAGAGGGACAAAATAATAATTGTCATAAAGAGTTAGTACGAATGCATTTTAAATTCACTTAGATGTTAAGATTCGTTCATATTATTTTTTGATAGTGAGTCGTGTTGCTTAGCATATGTGTCGTAAGGAGATATATTTCCTAGATGAATGACAGCATTGATTGCTATGCTGTATGCATGAGGAAGATTTCAATCCCACCTCACACTCTGAGAGGCTCCAGTACTCTGTTCTGGAGACCCATCTGTCATACCAGGGCTCTGCTGGGCTTCTACGTGGGGAAATTGGCATAAAATTTATCACTAGGCTCACATATTCACAAGTATCGTTCATATAGTGACAGTCTCTTACATGAGATGCACTTTTAGACATCAGGAAAAGACAATAAAGAAAACAACAAAATTTGTCTTTGTGTTTGTGTCTTAGTACGAAGAGTATGGACATTAAATGTATGCTTACTGTGCTTAAATATATTATAAAATAAATGGTAATAGTAGCTCTCGAGAAAAACAAAGCAGATAAAGAAATGAGGGAGAGTTGCACATTTTTTTACAGAATGTTCAGGAACAACTGTAGTGGTCAGTCAATAATAGAGCAGAAACCTGGGAAAGTGAAGACGCAGCCGGGATATTTAGGAAGAATTCCACAAAGAAGAATTAAAGTGCAAAGTTCTAACGCCCTGCTGGGCCTGTTTTTAAAATGTATTACACGATTCTCTTTCTTAAATTTATCCAAGTATGATCTTTTGAAAGTTTCATTTATTCCTACCTTCTTCCAGTTTGTGAAATGCCTGAGATAAAGGGTAAACATCTCCTACTGGCAGCTTATAAGTCAACAAGGAGGAATACCTGGGTATAGGAAAACATATTCAACTCAGAATTTCAAAGGGAGAAGACAACCGTCAAAATAAATATGGATATTATAAATGATTTCTTTTAAAAATAAAAGTGCTAGGAAGTAATGTACAACTTAAATATGAAATCAAAATGATTTAATCTATGACTTAAATATGAAATTAAAACTATTTACCAGTGGGAATAAGTTTTAATGATTTTTGGTACCTGATTATTGTAAATAGTTCAAATAATGATTCAGCATAAATATATACATATATATTCAGTTTATGCACACTGTTTACTTGTTAAAAGCAGATACTCTAATCTAGACCCTCTAATTAGTGTAGATGAAGTCAAGAAGTAACCTGACATGATAGTTCAGCCTTGTCACCTAAAACTTGACTTGTAAAGACATCTATGAGGGGAGGTGGGCAGCCGTAGAGGGGGGACTTGGAGACGTTCCTGACCTCTAGGAACAGCCAGCATTGACTTGGGACATTCGCTTCCATGTGCTACTTTTAGCTGTCTAACCTCATGTCCTACTCTTAGCTCATTCGCAAGCAAGAGTTTGGTGCTCCCTGAGGACGTTAAGCCTCACCAGACCTCAGAGAGTTCCTTTCTTCATACCAGCCCATGCTGTTCGCATCTTGCCATTCATAACCTTCCTACATATATCAAATTCACTATGACATGGAAGGTCTAAGAAAAGTACTGAATTACATATCTTAGCATTTTATACCTTTGATAATTCATTATATTTACAGTGTGCTAAAATGAGGGGTTGGGGATTTAGCTTTGTGGCATAAGCGGCTGTCTGTCAAGTGCAAGGTCCTGAGTTCGATTCCTGGTACTAAAATAAATAAATAAAAATAAATAAAATGAAAAGAGTAGCCGTATGCCTTGTTTCTTTAATGTGCTTATTGTTTTAAGGAATTTTAATTTGAGCTCCTGCTCCACCTCCTTGCCTTTCCACCATAACATACAGACAGACACAAATGTCTTCTTTTCTCTCTCTTTTTCTCTCTCTCTCCTTTATATCTTCCATTTTGGAGTATGAACATTTTATTAAAGGGAGATGCTATCTTGATTGCTGTTTGTTTCCTACAGAGATGGGGTGGGGGTCCCAGCTTCTTGAATTGCTACCAAATCACTTACAAAATGGAAAATTCAATACATCAGTTTTTGAAGTCCCTGTCTATTATAGTCAACTCATCATGAATTCTCACAGAGAGTGAAACAAACACTGAGCACGTAAATTCTCCATGTTTCTCCATAGACAAGAAAGTTCTTTTCACCTTTCCTGCTGTGCAGCCTGTGGGAAAATCTTCAGAATCTCAGTGTGAACCAAAGGCACTTGAGACGCTTCCTTTACTTGTAGTTCTAGAATGTAATCCTTGCCAAATTTTCTTTTCAGGTGTTGAACGGAGCCAATGCATCTATGGACAGGAAGGAAAACATATTGGAAAAACTACTGCCTTTATTTTTTTGTGTTATTAAATTTCACATGTAGTAGAAAGACGTCAGTGAAAAAGATATCCACCTCAGCCTTCCAGACACCATGATGGCCACGCGGTCACATAGAGCTTCAGCCTCGGCCAGGTAGTGGGTGGTCAGGAGGACCGCCCTATCTGTATTTTTAACACACATCCGAATTGCTTGCCTGAAGTGAGCCAAGACATTAATAATATTTAAACAAAAAGCACAGAACAATAACCAGTCATACTAAGATGCTAATTTAAAAACACGAGGGTAATACGAATACTGACTAGGTTTTTGTTTTGTTTGTTTATTTGTTTGTTTGTGTTTTTTTTTGAGACAGAGTCTCACTGTGTAGTTCAGGCTGGCCTTGAGTTCACTGTGTAGTACAGGCTGGTTTTGAACTCACGGTGATCCTCGTGCCTCAGCCTCCTGAGCACTGGGATTACTGGAGGGCACCACGATGCCTGGTTCTGACTAGGTTTTAGATAATATAAAGAAAAGGTTTAATAGTTTGAGATGTGCTGATAGCATTGTAATTAAGGTTAAAAAAAGTCTTCTTGTCTTTTAAGATATGAATTGAAATATTTATAGATAAAAGGATATACTGCCTCCTATCTCCTTTGAAATAACTGCAGGATAAGGGAATGAAGTGGGCAGAGGTCTAGATAAAAGAAGATTGAACTTTTATTGATTACTGTTGAAACTTAGTACTGGCTCTAACAGATTATAAATGACTTTTGCTACATTTGTATAAAATTCCAAAGCATAAGGTTTTTAAAAACTTGGATAAAACACTGGATAGTCACCAATATGAAATTGGATTGGAAGTTATTTTAGTACAAAGAGTAATCCATAGATCAGAAAGTAGGAAGAAAAAAAATCTGTAAAATTGGGTAGACAAACTTCAGATTAAACAAAAGGGTGAAAAAGAAATGGGGAAATTATGTCAGTGAATGCATAGTGTCTAGGAAAAAGAATAGAAGAAGAAAGAGAAAAGTTAAAAACATTTCAATAACTAAAAGGTAAAATTAAGATGCATTCCAAATTAAAATACCTTAAACTCCAACAAAACACTTAGGGATTTTTAAAACCTAAATACTACTGGACTATTTTTACAGGCAACTGAGTCAGATAGAAATACTATAGGCAGTCAGACAGGGTCAGGCCCTCGAAGGAGCCAATGTGAAAGACAAGATAAGATACCTGTGGGCCAGACTTCAAGACAAAGGACTAAACAAACACACTCTCTTACCTCCCAAGGGATGGACATCTGGGACTGAAGAGTCCCTGACCCAACCCCTTACAGGAAAAGCCCCTGTTCTGTATTCATGCCCACTTGCTACTTGACTTGCTTCCCCATTTGATCCCAATTTAATCAATTTTACCTAAACAATTCTTATTGGCTGACCATAGTTTCGTCCATTTTTCCCCTAACTTGGACCCACCTCACCTCATGTTTTTACTTATAAAGGTCCCTAGAAAAGACAGAGTCTTGGGGTAACCCACTTTAGGGCCCCCCTTCTGTCCCTCTTTTGGACAGAAGCTTTCTTTTCTTTCCCTCAATAAATATATTCTGGCGGCTGGGGATTTAGCTCAGCAGCACAGCACCTGCCTGGCAAGCACGAGGTGGTGAGTTCAATTCCTGGTACTGGAAAAAAACAAACAAACAAAATTTTAAAAATTAAAAAAATAATA
>NW_004955478.1:3676591-3700290 GCF_000276665.1 Chinchilla lanigera | reverse complement strand
TGAGAGGTGTTTTGGTCCAGTTGCATGCTATTAAAGGGGATTATGCAGCCTCGGGGCCTCTTTTGTGTTTCCTGGTCCGTGACTTAACCAGTGTTACCCTGCTACATTCTCCCACAATGACATCACAGGCCCATTGCAATGCGGTCATCTGATGCGAGCTGGAACCTCTAAAACTGTGAACCAAAATAACCTTTTGTCTTTGTAAATTAATTATCTCCAGTGTAGCAATACAGTGGCAGCTCATGTAATTAATAATATATCAGTTTCTGCCATTATGACAAAATATGTGAGAGAATCAACTTAAAGAAAAGTTTTGCTCAAAGGGAAGGAACACCTGGAATGAAGGAAAGGAGGAAAAGAAAGAGAGAAGGAAGGGAAAATATACATGGAAAGATAGCTGGGATAATTGTCCTACTGATGTGTATTAGTTTATTGAAAGGAACAGTTAATGCTTAAGTTTTTTGACCAATTTTGCATGCTTATAACTGGTAATCTGAACAACTAATTTGAGGACAACAATATGCAATTCACAACAACCACTGGTGACTCCCCACCATCTTGTTTAGTGAAGCTCTGTATTATTTCTAATGTTTATTATTATTATTTTTTATTCTCTTTACTGGCTTGATCAGTCTTGCATTCTTACATCTGGTAGTCTGAGTAACTTCGCTGAAGATAACAATATGTAATATACCAACTACTGTTAATTCCTATCATCTTGTTTTGAAACCCTGTATCATTTTTATTGTTTTTGTGGTGTTTCATTTTGGTCTATGTTGTTGGTATTTTGTTATTTTTTTATTCTCTTTAAAATTAAAAAAAAATTTAAAAAAGCAAAGTTTGTTTGGGTTCATAGTTGCAGTTCATGGTCAGTTGGCTTTGGTTTGAACAGGGACAGAGAACATGGGGGAAGAGCGGGTATCGTACAGCAAAGCTGCTCTCCTCCCAGTAGCCATATGGCAGGAAGAGCCCAGGGTCCCCATGCCTTTTCCACCGGCCTGCCTGTGAAAACCCAACTTCCTTACACTGACCCCACCTTCTAAAGAGTCCGCCAACTTCCAATAGCAACACAGGCTGGGAACTAAACTTTCAATCCATGAACCTTTGCGTGACATTTAAAATCCAAACTGTAGAAGCCGACTAACACACTCTCCATTGGATCATGCAGGAACTAGCAGGTTTGAAGGTTAACTTTCCAAGACCGATTTATAAATGTGACTTTATATAATGCTTGCACTCTAGCTCAGTGGATGATGACAATACCACATCTGATGCTGCCCTGCTGGATCTATGCCTGTAGACGGTTCATCCAGAAGCAGGACAGGCGAATCTCCCAGGATGCTCAGCACAAAACACAGCTGGAAAGTGCAAAAACACCCTTTTACTTCTGTATCACGTCAGCCCTCAGAGCAGAATCAAAAGCCATACATACCTTCCTGGTGGTTCCCGCCGCTAACCTCCCCACTGGAACATTCAGATGTTCATGCAATTTGAAAGCATTCATTAATCTGACAGAAACGGGATGAGAACATCAGGTCAAGAGAGATGTTTTGGAAAACTCAGGCACACAGAACTGTAACAGTGAAAAGGCTAGCCTGGTGGTGTTACTTGCAAAGCTCCAAATCACAATACTTTTATTGGAGCACGACATATTCTTCACTTCACAAAAAATGTTTTTAAAAGACAACTAGAATTCTAAATGAGCAAGTGAAAATGGATGGCCATTCCCTTCCCAGCTTTTTGTTGGAAACCTGCAATGGTGGCAGCTTGTGATTATTCATTTGCTTATTCCTTATTAATTATTTTATGTAGTCATTTTTTTAAAAGCTCCCTCATTCAGGATACAGGAAGCCGGGTCTTGTTCCCCATCCTTCCTCTACCAATACTCTGAAAAAGTGAAACTGCCTTTCCTCCCTGGATTCTTTTTTATTTTTATTTTTATTTTTGGTTTTTTTCTGGTACTGGGAATCGAACTCACAACCTTGCACTTGCCAGGCAGGCGCTGTGCCGCTGAGCTAAATCCCCAGCCCCTCCCTGGATTCTTTATTAGGGAGCTCATCCTCAGTGGTACAGCCTCCCCTGCCTCCTGACACAAAGGAATCGCAGGACTTCTCCCTACCGTGAAATAATAATGGCAGCGTCTCCCTTCCTCAGCCCTTTCACAGTGGCATACGTTTCCAGGTGTTCTTTCACCGTCAGCCTGGGCCACAGCACGTTCTCCTGAGGACAGTATCCCAGGAACTTGAGCTCTCCCTCTTCACCCAAAACTGAACCGCATCCTTGGAGTTCCACCTACAAAAGTAAAATGGCTTTAGAAACACGAGTAGCCTTTTCTCCAAAGGTAAAATTGACACAGAACACTGACACACAGCTATGAAAGCCTAACATGTTAGAGAATCAAAGAAGTCTCACGTACATTGCTTCATATTAATGATAAGACACAATGTAATCGATTAACATAAAATTATAGTCCTACATGTGAGGGAAGACAAAAACCTGATGAGCTTCGGTGCTTCCTGAGAAGCTGTATGAGGAAAAGGTCCTGGGCTGCTGGTCACATTCCAACTCCTGTTACACAGGAGTAATAAAAGAAAAACCTAATTTTAACCAAAGATAAGAGTATAGTTTGATATAGCCTATATTTATCATGAAATTTCTAGTTTGAGAACGCAAACCATTTCTTTGTTTTTCAATACCTCTCCAGCCGTTGGCTTTGTGATCCCGGCTATCATCCTAATAGAGGAACTTTTACCAGCACCGTTGGGTCCTAACAATCCAAAAATTTCACCTGAAAGAGAAGCATCAGATTAGTAATATTGGAAGTGAAATACTGACTTACATTAACCTATTTCTTCACTGAAATCTTTAGAAATCTGGGTACCCCTCAGTCAGTGACATTTAAAAATTAATAATGTATATGTAATCCATGTCGTGAAAATATCATTTAATTGTAATTATACAAACTATTATCAAAAAGTTCATGTATTTTATGTTATTGCAGCTGTCTTTTTTCTTCAAACTTCTTGTTGCAGTTTCAAATGTACCCAAATTGTTTTCTATAATACATGGCTGATGTGCAGATAAATGATAAATGAATCCTAAAACTAGGAAATTGGGGGTACTTCCTCCATCCCAAATTCAACTGCCTGGGTCTAAACTGCCATGGCCCTTTATGTGAACTGATATAAACTGCCTCCCCCCGCAAATTCATAAGCACCCAGTATGTAATCTCAAAATATTAAAAAATGAATCAAACCTGCTAAAAACCCTCCAAAGACATTCCACTAAGTTGACGTAAACATGAACTTTTTGTATATGTGCTGCCGAAGCGAGCACTATATGTGCTGCTGAAGCAAGCACAACATGAGCTTTTTGTTGTTTTAAAATGCCGTTCCTAGCTGGGCAGGGTAGTGCATGCCTGTAATCTCAGCACTACGGGAGGTTGAGGCAGGAGAATTACAAGTTTATGATTAGTCTAGGCAATTTAGCAACTTAGCAAGATCTTATCCCAAATTAGAAAGCACTGGGTATGCAGCTCAGAACAAAGGCCCTGGATTCAATACCCAGTACTAGAAAAAGTTACAAATATTCCTAATGTAGTCCCATATGAGACACAACCATTTCAGATATGTTGCTATGCCCGAATCCCTGTCCTTGCTGTTTCTGTTACTTTGGTTTTTGTTTTTGTTTTTTCCGGTACTGGGAATTGAACTCATGACCTTGTGCTTGCCAGGCAGGCACTGTGCCACTGAGCTAAATCCCCAGGCCCTGTTTCTGCTACTTTGAAGCTGCCCTTATCTCTTAATGCTCACATAGTTAGCACTTTAATGTCATATAGATCTTGGCTGAAATGTCGCTGTTCAAGGAAAGCCTTCCTTGACTCTAACCACTTACGTCATTTCACATATTTCAGTGTTCTACATAAAGCTCATTTAATACCTGATATCATACAGTTTTATTTACAGAGCCCCTCCTTGTGTATAAAATCCATAAGGGAAAAATTTTGCTTATTTCCTTCATAATTGTTTTCCGGACACTACGACAGTCCCAGACACACTGACAAAATATGTTAGATGAGTGAGGGGAATAAATGCTTCAGCAAAGAAAATGTTGCCCATGACATAGATTTTTCACTGGGTATTTCTAAATATGATGACCAATTTAAAAAGTGATGGCTCCAAACCTTTCTTAATAGAGAAAGAGATATTTCTTGTTGCTAATTTCTTCTTCCTTTTTGAAAAGCAATTTTTCTTCTGGCCTGCATATTCTTTGTGTAGACAGTTGGCAATTATGGTTGGTTTCTAGAAGAGATGACAGCATGATTTCCCTCTTAAATTTCTGAGACTTTATGTTCCTACGTTCTCCCTACTGGAACCCTTCACGACCTATGTCGTAAAACGAACCGTACATCGAGATAGGGGTAGTCCGCGCTGTTTGTTGCAAATACCATGTATGCTCCTTAGCACAGACAGCACTTCTTGTTTCTAAATAGACTGAAAAAACTGCACAGTTTTCATGGAAACTAGTTCATACCTGGGGCTGTGGAAACATCGCTACATCTGAGTCAAATAAATGAATAATTCTTAAAAATCTTAATCTCTATGTAGCATGCTATCACAAATCTCACTTACATTGTTTAAATCCTGAAGTCTTACTTTTTAAGCTACGGCACTAATAAGGCTCCTTTTGTCAAAAGTAGAAAGTAAACGTTATGTTTTTTATTCTTTTAGGTCCCAGGACACTCCGAATAAATGCCTGCCTGCTTAAAGATTAAAAGCTTTCAAAATGCAAACGAGAATGTCAAACTCTCTTTTGGACAGTCTGGGATATTTCCAGTCACATCTGTCGTATCGCTTGCTTTTCTACCTCATGGAAGTTTGAAGTGGTCAAAGCAGTCGACGTTCTTATTCTCTCTGCTTGAACGTCTTCATCTTCACCTCCGGGTTCTTCTGGATTTGGTCTAGTATCTGGACTTCGGGGAGAAATTCTGTGGAGAAATGAATTCAGCTTGTTTTCTAATTGTCAAAAACCTAACAAGAGTCAGCATCCCTGCGATTTTACCGTTGTCCTTTCTGCCAATAGACAGGTGGTGATTATGATTCTGCTCATGTGCTTCTGCTTTTGCTGAGAATCCGCACCTCATTACCCAGAATGCCATTCCTGGTGTTGCTGCCGTTATCCCAGGAAACATCTCTGCCTCTTTCAAACTGAGCAGCAAACACTGTCCTTCCTCTTTTTTTTTTTTTTTTTTTTTTTTTTTTTTTTTTTTTTTTTATTTTAAGGATAAAAGGAGGGAAACATTAACAGACATACAACATTTTACAACATATCACAAGCACAATACAGACAATACAGAGTTCCAAACAAAGTGGTAGGGAATTAACAATGGTGGTTGTATTACATATTGATATCTTCAAAGTGGCTTCTCATGAAAACAGATATAGACATGCAATACTGGTCAACCAAAGACTCATTGACAGTTTCTTTCAGCATAGAAACAGCAGATAGAACAACCATGTTATCTATCCTGTATATACATACATACAAAATTTCTCCTTCTTTCCCTTCCTTCCTCTTGAAAACTAAAGTCCCTCTTGGTTCCTTTACTCACTCTGAGGTCACCTTAATCACATCAGACATTTGTTTCAATATCTTTTCTGAGGACTCTTTTCCAGAGTTCCTCTACTGGCAAAACACTCCGAACTATGTCTGTAAATCAACTCCATTCTCTATCTTCTATGTAGGGATGTATACTATCTTGGATGAAATAATGGCATATTTATGTACTCATTGCAATTTTTGAGAAACTAAAGTCTCTCTCAGCTGCTAAGTAGACAAACTCTCCATAACAATCCTATTTTTTGTCACTGAGCCAGAAATCTGATAATTCACTGTTAAAGCAAGGACTTCCCTGATTCTAACCTCTTACATCATTTTACATATTCCAGTATTCCACATAAAACTCATTTAATACCTGATATCACATATTTTTATTTACAGAGCCCCTCCTTGTATATAAAATTCATTGTACAAATAAACCCATTATAAAAAAAACAAAACAAAACAAATAAACCCATTAAAAATGCGTTGTAAAAATAAATCCATATTAACAAGCTGACTATATAGCTACTACCTAGGGGTATTCAAATATGATACTACATATGAAATTAAATTTATCCCAACCTGAAAAAAGGATCCTTTCGTGTCACTTTCTTTCCAAATTTTAGTTCCATGCATCTTAGAACAAAAATGAATAGCAAAGCTTGAAAGTAAGGCTAGGAATAAAGAAAAAGTTTTAGTTAGAAGTTTACAAACATAAGTTAAATATTTTGAGGAAAATTGGTGATGTTTTGTCTTCAGGGTAATGTAGTCATAATTTCCTATGGGTTAAGGATCAAATCTAGCTGTACAGTCCTACTACACTTAGTTAAATCTGTCTTCTTCCTTGCGCTCATAACCCATATTTAACCTGTCAGTAAATGTTATCTGCTCCATCTTCAAAATTACCTAAGACTCAATTACTCCTCACTACACTATATCACTCCACCCAAGTCGAGATCATTATTATTTATCACCTGGATTACTGCAGTACTTCCCCACCTGCTCTTCTTCTGTCCCTCTTACCCTATAAATGTATCTTCATCACAGTAACCAGACATATTCTTTCAGCATAGAAAGTCTGGTCCTGTCACTCTGCTTAAAACCTTCCAGTGGCTCCTCCATTCCTCAAAGTAGTGTCGAGGTCCTTAAAATGGCCTAGAATACATGGTATAGCCACTAGAGGCTTTTAAACAGAGCAACATGACCAGACTTCTATGTTGAAAGGCAAACCCACAGATGACCTCATTAGTTCTATAACCATCTCTCTTTCTACTCTTCCTCTTGCCCACTGTGTGAAAATCACTCTGACCTCCTGGACAAGCCTGGAACATGCCAGGATCATTACTGCCACCTCCTCCTGAACAGTTCTTCCCTAAGCCTTCCTGACCACCCATCTTACACAGCCTCCTGAGTGCTAAAATTATAGGCATGGACCATTATCTGGATTTTAAAAGCTTTCTCCAACTCAGGGGGAGATAGTAAACAAAGTACACAAAGAAAAATTAATTTTGTACTGAATTCTGGACTTATACATTCTATTTCTACTTATAAAAAGTCTTTAAGATTTAAAAGCATGTCTGATGTCATATTGAAAGCATTTGCAGATTTGGAACACCTTAAACAAGATAAAACCACGGTCATAAATGATAACCATCCAAAAGAATATATAGTAAGACAGAAAGTCCTCTTACTATTAAGCATACTAGAAGATCAGCTCCACTCAGGTCAAAATTTATTTCTGTAGTTTCTATGTAGTGCTCCTGGGCTCTCTAAAAACACCAACCAAAAAAAAAAAAAAAGCTAAATGAAAATTAATCACTTCATCATTTACATACAGTTATATTAAATTTCCCATAGGAACTATTTCCCTGGCTAAGCACAATTTCTTTGTGTACGGTTGTGCCAAATGCTCTACAAAGGAGGGAAGCCTCTCACTCAATTCTTACTATTTCTCAATGAGCAAGCAATGCATATCTGTTGTTTTCTTCTATTTTTTAAAACGTATCTTGTTTTAAAACAAAAGCCATCGATGAAAGCATAGCAGAGAGAGATGCTGTCATTTGGAAAACTTTTGTGTGTGAAAATACTTGTCCTGTGTTCCATACAAGCCTGTTCACAGGGAGCCTTTAAACATCACCTTCCCAGGACTTTGGCTCCCTGCAGTGCAGCCTTCTTACTCCTATGATGACTGTTTTCCATTATAAGTAGTTCTATCATCTTATTCTCTCTTCATCAACTCAATCAAAAAGTCACTCATTCCTCCTAAATTATATGTACAATTTGAAATTAATTTGTTCAATCTGTACAAGTCTACTTATATTTTAGAGGGCAAACGCTTTAATCAAAGAGATGTTTATAATCAAGATTTCCAGTCATTGCTCAACCAGTGGAAAAATATTTTTACAGACAGAAGACTTTCCCAGTTCTCCAAGAACACAAGTAATGAAGCCCTCCTTACTCTCTTTTACACTTCTACAGAGTGTATTCTTGACTGAGCAGTTCTGCCTTGGCCTCTTGGAACATTTCTCTCGGCTTAAATCATGCTCTGCTGCTTCAATGCTGAAAGGTCTTTCCTGCTTCAGTGCCTTTGCTTCCCCTCCGCTGATCCTGCTTTCTTCCTGTCTCACTCTGCCACTAATTCATTCTGACGCATCCTTCAGGAATGCATTTAAACATCACCTTCCCAGGACTCTGGCTCCCTGCAGTGCAAGTTACTGTGCTTTGTATGTTGTCCCTTAGCACTTTGCCCTCTTTGCCTTGCAATGTAACCTTAGATTTTGTTTTGTGTTTGTGCTTTCTCAATACTGAGGATTTAACCCAGAACCTTCCTGCTAAGCTATATCCTCAGACTTTTTTTAATTTTTTTTTTTGTTGTTGAGACTGGCTGTACCTTGGGCTCTAAGTTGTCCAGACTGAACTGGAGCTTCTGATCTTCCTACCTCACCTTCCAGGACTGCTGCATCACACTCTACTTTTTGTAACCTTTAAGCTTATGGTATTAGCTTGCTTTAAGTTGACCTTCATCTCCTTTGAGTTCTATGAAAGAAAGTACTATGCTGTCTTTGGGTATTCCTACCAACTATTACAGTGCCTAACACAGAACAGTGTTTGATGTATGTTTTTGAATAAATGAATGGCATTGTACATGAGTTTATACTTCCAGTGGATAATGAATACTGACTGAGCTAAAAAAACTCTATCAATCTCAATTACTGTTAAATGCTATTCAAAACTCTCAATTACTGTTAAATACTATTCAAAACTCTCAATTACTGTTAAATGCTATTCAAAACTCTCTCAATCTCAATTACTGTTAAATGCTATTCAAATCAATAGATTTAACAGTAATTAACAGTAATTTAACAGTAACTATATTTTGCAGAGTGCATAACGCAAAGCTTTTTTTATTTTAAAAATTAAAAAACTAACAAAACAACAATGAAGATGAAATCAAAACAAAACAAAAACAACAAAAACGATACATGACCTCAAAACAAAATGATAGGAATTAACAATGGTTGCTACATGACATACTGTTAACTTCAACGAAGTTGCTCAGTCCACCAGACATAAGACTGATCAAACAATCAAAGACAGTAACAAGTCATAAAAAAAAAACAGCATTGGAAATGATCTTCTTAATAGCTTTCCTGAGCTACATTTTTCATTCCATAGGATGTTGTTTAGGTATATACAGCTGTGCAAGCGTCACTGCAATTCAATTTTAGAACATTTTAATCATTGCAAAGGAATCATCACTATCTACATAGGCCTCACTGAAGCACTTCAATAGGCTACATTCTTAATATAAATAACACGGTTGTTGATCTTACCTTTGACAAAAAGACTATAAATGCACCCAAGGTAGATAAAGGAATGAATACCATGCTAGAAATTATTACAGCTAGCAGGAAGTAATCAAATAGCAAGAGGAACACCATGTTCAAGACCTACAAGACAAGTCCAAATATTTTGCATCAGACATACTCAGCTCATTGATAAGTGAGAAAACATTTAAGATGTAGGTATCTTATCATGCATATCACAATATTCCCACATGCAGATCTACGTTCATGACCATCACAATTTCCCCTTTCAGAAGGGAAAGGAGAAGAGCTTTTGTTAACACGAGTATTCATGATCTTTAGTTTCCAGACAGAAAATTCCTTTACTAAAAAAAATTTCATATGTATTAGCTGTACAGATTAATGTATTTATTGTGACTTCAACCTCTCCTTTTCATCTTCCTCCACGCTGAGTATTGAACCCAGGGTCTCACACACGCTGAGCTACAGTGTGATATTTAATACATGCGTGCAGAAGCAATAGACATTTCCCTCTCCCTATCATTTATGTTGGAGCTTTTGAACTCTTTCCTGGATTTTCATAAAATTACACTAGATTATTGTGAACAATAGCCATCCTACTGTGCTATGGAGCACCAGAAATTATTTTTTTCTATCAGTGTTTTAGCACCCGTACCTCATCTTCTTTTATATTACCTCCCTCCCTAAGTGCCCTTCCTGACCTTTCATAATGACTCTCCTTCATTCAGATCAATTTTTGTAAGCTTTCACGTATAAGAGAGACCATATGATGTCTGTACTTCTGGGTCTGGCTTATTTCACTCAACACAATGCTCTATAGTTCCTTCCAGCTTGCTGTAAATGATAGGATTTTATTCTTCTTATGGTTGAATAATATTATTCTGTGTATATACATCACATTTTCTCTATGCACTTTTGATGGGCACTTAAGTTGATTCAATATTTTTAGCTGTAAATAAAAAGGAACCATAATTCTACACTGCCAGTTATTTATGATAGAAGAATAATTAGGCGAATGTGGATTTGAAACGGCACTTGATGGGGCATCTCCAGCATCATGAAGGCTGGTTAGTAACATAATTGTCAACAGCCATGTTGGCCAACTGCCCTGGTAGTGCTTCACCATCAGTGCCAAGAAAGATTTCATTCAGAGGTGAAAGTACTGAAAACACAAATAGGCATGAATCCTTTGTTCGCCTTTGATAGCCATTTGAAGAGTAGCAGTAAGGCCACGCAAAATGACATCTGTTCAGCAGATCCAATATCTCCGATGATCGTGGCCAATGGCAGTAAGCCTACTGATTGAACAGGAAAGTCCCCATGGAGGATATCGATCAAAAGACCTTTGGTGCAAAAATCCTCAAGACTACCCTCAAAGCAGTCTTCCAAGGGAGGTAATGCTGTAGTTCTTTCTTTTTTTATTTTAAAGACAGCAAAAAATAATTTTAAAAAACATTAGAAACTATGCAGAATTTCAAAGACAAGAGGATATGAATTCAACAATGGTTGCTATATTGCATATTGTTGTCTTCAAAGTAGTTCTTCAGATTGCCAGATATAGGCATGCAAAAGGCTTTGGTGTGTTGATGATTGTAAAAGAGATAGCAATAGATACTATTTTTTGAATACAAAGAACTGCAACTCAGAGAAGTCAAATCACAGTATCTTCCAATGAGGAGGAATAATAGCGACCTGCTGGGCAGCAGTGTCTAAGGCTAATTTTCCTACACAAGTGATATGGTGGTGACTGTATTTTCTTACAGACGGTCTTGGGTTGGATTTCTCTCACGGTTTCAGTACTCCCATGCCAAAAGTTACAAAATGTTTCCTAGGTAGACATTCATCCGCAACTCAGGATATCAGATTAAAGATAGAGGGGCTGGGGATTTAGCTCAGCAGCACAGCACCTGCCTGGCAAGTGCAAGGCAGTGAGTTCGATTCCCGGTACCGAAAAAAGCAAAAACAAAAACCAAAAACAACCAAAAAGGAAACAGATTAAAGATAGACTGGAATGCAGAACCCCACGAACTCTGGGTCTCCAGTGTTTTAGTAAATGTTTCTAGCAAAGCACTCCACAATCTTGGAGAAGCTCTTTGCTTCCATACATACTTGCTAGTAAGTTCTCTGACACAGTTAGAAAGCATCTTTGATATAAGAAACTAGCAGTTTAGTTTGAGACACCTGTTAGAGAAAAGGAAGAGATTATACTTTCAACTCTTACAAAGCTAATTTTCATTCTAGTGTTACCATGAAGCCCTACACTCTAAAGAATCCATAAATTCAACAGTGCATTTTTTTGTTTGTTTGCTTGGTTTTTTTGAGACAAGGACTTGCTTTATAATGTAGGCTGGCCTTGAACTCATTACGTAGCCTATGCTGGCCTCAAACTCTGGTTATCCTCCTGCCTCAGCCTCCTGAGTGCTGGGATTACAGCTTTGTGCCACTATGCCCTGTTCAATAGTACATTTTTAATTTCAAGTCTTCTAAGAAGTTCTCCACTAACTCTGTTCAAAGATTTGTGCCTGAATTATTCAGGAATGTCATTGACTTGGTAACATGAATTACATTTTCCTCTTTTGTTTTGATAGTGTGATTTTAAAATAAGGGTTAGAATATCCCTTATCAAAAATGCTTGTGTCCAGAAAGGTTGTGGATTTCAGGTCTGTCTGTAGTTTAGAATATTTGCATGTATTTAATGAGATACTTTGGGGTGGGATACAATTCTAAACAGAAAAATTGCTTTTACATTTTATACATACTTTGTCTAAATAATTTGAAATTCTCCCTTGAGAATGTGGAATAAATTGTGTTGTACATCCTGAATTTTGACTGCAACCCATCACATAAGGTTAGGTATGGAATATTCTCCATGTAGTATCATCTCAGCTTTCAAAAATTTTTGGATTTGGAGCATTTTGGATTTTCTGTATTAACAGTTTTTCTTACTGCTCAGAGTAAATGTGACTATACTTAACATTACACTGAAAGTTTAAAAATAGTTATCCATTATATGTATCTATTTGTGTGTGTGTATAAATACTTACAATATAGAAGCAGAATGACCAGAGGCCACTACTTTTTCTCCTCTTGCGAAAAATAAATGATATCACATATGTCAAGAAAGTAAGGGAAACTGCATAACCAAATGAAGTAGCAACCTGAAGATAATACGAATAGTATCATAGTCAAAAAATGAAATATTATCAGAGGAAAATACTTTTAAATTTCATTGTACATGCCCTTTGCATGGATTGTTTGCAAGTGAAATCATATTTATGATGTGAAATAGCAATGGTACATTTTATTATTAAGTACAAAATGTGGTTTCTGTCGTTTACTTTCTGTGGTTTACTTACCAGAGCAAATATAATTCGGCTTGTAATATAAATGCCTCTCATGTTTGTAAGGCAAACAATTAAGTACATCAAGAGGAGAATTAAATTAAAGAGGCTAATGTCCACCACTGCGTGTCCAAACCAGTAAGCAGAAGGGTAGAGGCCTGAAATCCACAGCTGAGACTTAGCCTTCTTCTGATAAGAAAACACAGGGTATACGCCGATTCAATTAAAATGCAAATCCAAAACAAACACATTAGTAGAATTTTCATGAAAAGTATAATCTAATATTCTATTATTTATATAGATTTAAACAGATCCACTCCACTTTTCAAATGTGCATTATTTCATTTGGTATATTTTACCCACAGTGCCACCTTAACTCATGAATAATGAATAGAAAAATGGACACAACAATGATCAATGCATAAAGTTCCTTCAAAGTAAATAGTGTCTTGTGAACTGAAAGACTTATAGATTTTTCTTTTGTCTGTTATCTCCTCAGAGAGTTATTGGCTCAGGATGGTGCAAGCAGATTTATCTGAACCTGGTCTATCTGGATAATGAGTATAATCAAACAAAAATGCAATAGAATATTGCAATTTCCAGAGTACCAGACCTAACCCACGGCTTAGATTTCATCTTCAGTGTCGACCTCAGTGATTTCCTCCTTGCAGTTAGGAAGCAATGTAGTTGAAACTTTGTATTTTCCTTTGAGTTCTGAGAAGTCATTTGACTGTTTCTGTAACTTTCAACTGAAATGTGTTTTTGTACTTTTAAAAGTAAATTTTCTGACATTAGTAGGAAAGTGGATATGCTTTGAGATCATAATGATAAGTGAAATAAACCAGACACACAATTTTTTTGTTTGTTTGTTTGTTTTTGTTTTTTTTCTGGTACTGGAAATCGAACTCACGACCTTGCGCTTGCCAGGCAGGTGCTGTGCTGCTGAGCTAAATCCTCAGCCCCTAGACGCACAAACTTAAATATCATGTGGTTTCTCTTCCATGAGAAATCCAAACTATAAATAGAGAGCAAAATAAAAGAAAGACAATAGAAAGTAGGGAGACAGATTTTTCTCAAAACTGGAAAAGGGAGCAAGAGATGGAAGCAGCAGAAAATAGGAAAAGAGGGTGAAAAAAGGCAATTAAAGTATGTTGTGTGCATATGTCAACTCCACATGAGGAATGCCAACATCATGTACTGCATACATGTACTGATAAAAACTTAAAATTTAAGTAAAAGACATATGTGTACATGAATCAAAATAATGCTTAACTGTGTTATTTAAATTAAAAATATATTTAAGTGTTTTTCACAGGGGAAAACGTTTCTAACACATAGCATTAAAAATACAACTACTGAGATTCCTGAGGTCCCCGCTCCACCCTTTTCTTACTTTGTAATCACTGACACTGCTCATGGCGACGTAAGGAGAAATGCAGCATGCAACCACAAATATGAAAAAAACACCTTCTGGCAGCCCCGTCCAGATCCCAAAGTCCTGCAAATATAAAAGGTACTTTCAGCTAGTGAATATTTTAAATGAAATACTAAAAATTATAAGGAACGTGCTTTTGGAGTATCAAAAACTCAAAGTATATATAGCTCAACAACATCTAAAAGACAGATAATGATTTCTTATTTAACATAAGGCTTCAACTCAAAGAGCAAGAAAAGTCAAAAACAATGCAGAACTACTTCTGGGTATATATCAAAAGATCTGAAAGCATAGGTATTTTTGGTTTGGTTTGATTTGGTTTGGTTTGGTTTGGTTTGGTTTGGTTTGGTTTGGTTTGAGACAAGGTCCCACTATGTAGTTCAGGCTGGCCTTGAACTCATTATATTGCCCAGGCTGGCCTGGAATTTGCAGTGATTCTCCTGCTTCACTCTCCCCAGTGCTAGGATTACAGGTGTGTGCCACCATGCCGAGTTTGAAAGCATATTTTTGAAGAGTTATCTGCACATCTATGTTCACAGCATTATCACTCACAATACACAAGAGGTAGAAACAACACAGTGTTCATCAGTGGGTGTACAAATACACAAAATATGATCTATTGACATAAAATAAGATATCATTCAGTTTTTTCAAAGGAAAAAAATTCTATCACATGCTACAACACAAATGAACCTGGAGGATATTATGCTAAGGGCAATAAACTAGTCAAAAACAAAGATAAATATTATAAATATTTAATGGTTCCACTTATACATGATGCCTAAAGAGGTCAAATTTCTTTTTTTTTTTTTGCAATTCCAGGGATTGAACTCACGACCTTGCGCTTGCCAGGCAGGCGCTTATGCCACTGAGCTATATCCCCAGCCCAAGGTCAAATTTCTTGAAACAGAAAGTAGGTTTGTGGTTATCAGAAGGAAAATGAAAAGGAAAATAGAGTTATTTAGTACGTATAGCTTTACTTCTACAAGATGAACAAGTTCTGGAGACCTACCTCACAACAACGTAAATATACTTAATACTAATGAGTTCTATGCTGACAAAAGGGTTGTGATGGAACATTTTGCTGCGTTTTTACCACTATAAAAAATAATAACTCAGGAATTAGGACCTTTGATTAAGAGGTAATTCAGGCCCACATATCGTGTCTTTGACTGCAGATTAGAGATGGATATGGGGATGGTTAGATGTCCTCAGTAGCATAGAGCTAAAAAAAAAGAAACTTATTTCTCTTGAGCCCAATTGCAAGGAAATAAAATTTAAATCACTGTCCAATCAATGTCTACCTCAGGCTGGGTTCAAGCCCAAGCAGTGTACAGAATAAGCGTATGGATATAATTACAGGAAAGCAATACAAGCCTGTTTTGAAATAACTAAACTCTCAGATTTTATTTAAGAGTTTAAGGTCTATATAATTTTTCCTCTTGGTGGTAAAATGAATAATTATACCCATAAGAATGAAGGTGTGTGCCACTGCAATGGGTAGTGCCTAAGGGAGTGACCATGGAATCTTGGTCCATTTTGATCTTGAGTAAATAGACAATGATATGGGGAAACGAAATCCGAGAAGAAATAAAAGCTCTCTTTCTGTGACCTGCTGGTTCTGATTTCTGGAGAGTTCCCTTGAGTCACCACTATTTGAACCATCTTGTGTTCTCTCTGATCACATGGTCAGTCATATGTATATGACCACTCAAGTATATTTCACCATTTTCTCCACTATATGCAAAAAACCTGCATTTGCATGTACACCTGACACCAATAATACAATGAATCCGAAACTGAATCTGACACATACGTCACACAAAGGGATTCCCTTTTAACTCTCCATTGCTAGTCTTGCTTTTTGCTCTTCCAAAATCTGGTGTGTAACATTTGTAATCATCTTTGAGATGTCCCTCTTGGTACTGAAAGGGGACACTAAAATTTTTTTTAAAAAGAAAAAGCCTGCCCGGATGCCCACCAAGACCAAGCAGACATGTTGGGCAGGGCTGATAACAGAACTCTCCTTCCTTTGTGTAAGCCTCTGTCTCTGCTGTCTTTGTGTAACTGGTGGCCTTGCAATGTAACTTGAGACATTTAAACTCCCTTAGCAATCCCTGATGTCACCCAACCCTCCAATCACAATGTGCTAAATCTGTCTTTGTATCTCCCTGCTTGCCCTCCCTATAAAAGTTCCCCAAACCTACCAGGTGGCACTGACTTTTTGGGTGAGATCCCAGTCAAGCCCACCAGCATAATTAACTGCCTCCTAAACCTCCTCAGTGCCATTTCTTCTCATGTTTGGTCTGTTTTCTGTAACAGCATCAACTAGAAAATGAGGTCACTCATAAACTTAAAATCAGAATAAAGAAACAGATACGTGGGTGACGATCATGCAACAATCATGATGAACGTGGAAGGCACTATCATGTATCTGAGCTAGAAGGACAAAGGAAGGTGAGATATGACTGGAACCCAATGTGGAGGGTCCCTTTGCTCTTCTGTTTTGCACAATCATTTCCTATTGTCTAAACTGTAGAACACTGGATTATAACCAGAATCCTGAAAACTCAGCCTGTATCAGAAGTACTATTATAGGTAGGTAATGCACGAATCAGGTAGCAAACAGCAAATTTCAATCTCCTACCCATTCAGTCAGTGATGCATGCACACACACACACAAACACACACATACACACTTTCACAATCAGACATATATCTACAACTTCTCAGAATATCCCTTAGAAGAATATGACACAACATTGAAAACTATTAGCCCACAAAGATTCTCTTATTATAACTACAAGCAAAAAAAATCTTATCACCTGTTTAAAGTGTCAAGACACAATAGTAAGATTTTAGGATTAACAATCAACTATGAATATCCAAAACCTGATCAAAATCAGTAAGTTTAATACTTGCCAAAACAAATGGACTTCTTAGAGTTCGAATGCATTGTGTTTGATTAAACATTCGAAGTAGCCCATTGCTGACAATATTCATAAGGATGGGATAACAGTGCAGCTTCTTGGTGTTGCACACAACTGAAAATCTATAATCCTGCAAACAAACAAAGACATATAAGTGAGGTTAATTCTAGATCTTGGAAATTCAAAAGTAACATTTTCATACATAAGATCCTAACAGTGCCTCATTTTGGCTGTGTGTCCCTCTTCAAGTTAACTACATTTTCTGAGCTTCAGTTGAATCTTCTGTGAAAGGGAATACCAAACTGGTTGCCCCACGGTGTTAATGAGATTATGTATGTTATGCCTTAGTCAAGTTGACATGACAGAGTCAGCCTCCACTTATGACAAATTAGAATTAGTATTACTAATTTTATATAATTTTGTCCCGCTGGTGAATAAGCAAAGGAATGTTGATCTTCTGGATAGAGGATAGTTAGCAATTGAATAGGACTCCTTAAATTCATAGTTACATTTATAAGCTGTAATATTTTATTGAAATCAAATACAATTAAATTTGTTTCTTTCAAATTTACAAAATTATCTAATTAGATAATTTGGAAAAATGTTTCACAAGAACCTACTTAAACTTCAGTCTATTCAATATGGCCTCAGAATGTTTCTCTGAATTAAGTTGCTATATACTAGCTAGGTTGACTTTTTGCAGTTTTGAAACCAATTAAAATGTAACAATATCTTATTCTGTTCTTTGTGTTGGGGGGAGTCATATAATGAAAAACTGAGACACAAACCTACCTTTTGTTTACCAGAAACTATGATAGCTCCATTGTATGAGAGGCTTTCGGTGCCATTTCTGTTTTTGAAGTCATCTACTTCCAGAAGTATATTTTGATGCTTCAGTGACTGTATAAAGTCTTCAATATCTGATTCTAGTATGAAGTCAGTAACAGAAGACCATATAAAAACAAGAACATACATACCACATTTTCTAATGAGCCCATACATAATTTTAAATTGATATTTATAGTACATTAATGTTTCTATTGACGTCACAATAATAATAGTAGCCCATCAAGGAAAAATCACCTACTCTACCATCTTCTATTCTGCAAATGTTATGGTCTGATGACTTACATTTATAATTCTGATTAATTCAAGCTAACATGTGATCATTGAAACAAGGTACTTCTATTTTATGATTTTCATTTAAGAAATACATTTAAGCTGATAATTTATAGAAATACAATAGGGTCTGGGGATTTAGCTCAGCGGCAAAGCGCCTGCCTGGCAAGTGCAAGGTCGTGAGTTCGGTTCCCGGTACCGGAGAAAAACCAAAAAAAATAAAATAAAATAAAATAAAATACAGAAATACAATAATTATATGAGGAGTACTTCAGATTTTTAAGCCTGATAATATTCTCCTCCCTCGCTTATTCTCTGAGATAATGGAAAAATAAATAGATACGTATGTATGTATAATACACCAATACATTTTACATACCTGCATACATATTTCATACCTATATATTTCATAAATATATTTTCCTTAGGAAATAGGAAAAGAAAATGATGCTGTCATCAAACCAAAATTTTTTATGTATCTCTAAAGAAGATCCCAAAACTCAGAGCAGATTAATGTAAGGGAGCAAAGTGAAGCTCTGAAGCCACAGTCAGAGTCTGTACCCAGTTATCTACACCTGGAGCAAGTTGAACAGTCAGGTCTTCCCCATACATCACTCACAGGAGACAACAGCTGCACCTGTTCCCTGGATAAAAGTCTTCTCACTATTTTCTAAGAGGCACTATCTGAAGAAAACAGGAGGCCCAAAGCTGAAATAACTCCAGATAACAATGAGGGGAAAATGAAATGGAAAAAGGTAAAAATAAAAAAATCTCTTTCTCTTTTACAGAGAGCTTTTGAAATGAGAGTTCATTCTAGGAATGCACAAGACAGGCTCTGGAGTTGGACAAATAGGACTACAGTGATCCCTCACCTATTGCAGGAGTTACGTTCCAGAGACCCCCACAGTAGGTGAAAATCTGTGAAGTAATGGCGCTATATTTACTTTATTATTTATAAATATTTTAAGGCTTTATAAACCCTTCCCACATTCTTATAAACCTTTCCCATTTTCTTATTAACCTTTCCCACTCTTACAAGCACTTCAGATGCTCTTATATACTTTCTACACTCTTAAACCTATGTAATTTTAACAACATATAAAATTCTATATGGATACTTGATGTGAACTGGACAAGGAGAGATGCTGAGCATATGGGCACAGTGCAGGAGAGCAAACCGACCTATGCTACAGTCACTGAGCCAATCAGCACCCAGGATACAGAACACAGTGTTGCAGTTGGCTGCCTTCCATTCCATCAGCCAATAGTGTGCATGTACAATCTCACAATGGCAAACTTGTGCAAGCAGTAGTGGCATACTGCATTTCCATTGTATACAGTATGGTATTCATCTGCTGATGAAATATATACTGTATTTTATTTCAATTTAGTAGTCTTTTAATATGTTTGAATTAACATGTCTTCTGGGCACTCCAGAAACTGCTAGGGGACCTGGGACTTGGTGGAACACCTCCTGCTGCCAGCATGGGGTAAGCCTGACAACCAGGGAATCTAGGGGCCCTGGAGACTCTGCAGTGAGCTGCCCAGGGAGAGTGAGGCCCAGCCCTTCATCTCCGACATCCACAATGACAAGTTGAAGGACCACAAGGCAATCTCAGAACTCCACCCCAACCAGAACAAGTCTAGGAGACAGCAACATTGGAGAACTTGGAACTCACACACCTAAAATCTCTGAAATGATTGCAACTGAAGTAAAGAAACAACTCCATAAGGCCAAAGAAGAAATCAGATCAGAAATTATCTCTCAGGTAAAAAATGAAATGACAATAATGAAAGAATTGCTCAGCACATCTAAAGAGGACATATATAAAAAATAGAGGAGCATAGAAAAATACTGGAAACATTAACTGAACAATACAGGAAAGAACTAAAATGCATGAAACAGATTCATACAGATATCCAGGAAATCAAAACTTCCATTGGAAGCTGGCAAAACTGCTTAAATGAAGCTGAAGATAGACTTTCAGATCTTGAAGACAGCATTGCAGCTAATGATTGTGAAAGGAAAGATCTCTTAAAAATTACAAGGAACCAGGAAATAATTCAACAGGTGCAAGACTATGCAAAGAGAAACAATGTAAGACTGATAGGCATCAGTGAAACAGCAGGAGTCAACACAAATGACATAAGACTATTTGCAAAAGTAATAGCAGAAAATTTCCCAAGTATGGAAAAAGAATTTTCCATACAGTAAGTGAGGCATATAGAACTCCAACAAGCCATAACTAAAATAAATCCTCACCCAGACATATAATAATCAAGATCCCAGAAATCCGGCAGAAGGATAGAATATTGAAAGCTGTTAGAGAAAAGAAACAGATCACCTATAAAGGAAAGCCTATCAGAATTATGGCAGATTTCTCAACAAAAACCATCAAATCAAGAAGAGCTTGCAGTGAAGTATTCCAGGTCCTGAAACAAAATAACTTCCAATCCAGACTATTGTATCCTGCAAAACTATCCTTCAAATTTAGTGGAGAAATAAAACACATCCATGACAAAGAACAACTGAAGAACTTCATGAACGCCAAACCAACCCTACAAAGAGTACTAAAAGATATCCTAGAAAGAGATAAAACAATAGAAAGGAACCACCTATCAGAGAAAGCAAATAAACAGAGAGTAAAAGTAGGAAACCAGAGCTGGGGATTTAGCTCAGTGGCACAGCATCTTCCTAGCAAGCGCAAGGTCATGTGTTTGATTCTTGGTACTGGAAAAAAAGAAAAAGTAGCCAACCAACAGCAAGTCAATAACAAGATAAAGACAAGCCAAAATATAACAGTTATAACTATTAATGTAAGTGGCCTCAATTCACCAATCAAAAGAAGCAGACTGGCAGAGTAGATTAAGAAACAAAATCCAACAAGATGCTATATACAAGAAACACACTTAACTCAAAAGGAAGTTCATAAACTGAAAGTCAAAGGTTGGAAGACAACTCTCCATGTGACAGGAACCCAGAAAAAAGCAGGGGTAGTTATTCTGATTGCAGACAATGTGAACTTCAAATCAAGAACAATCAAAAAAGATAAACAAGGTCACTATCTACTGTTTAGGGGAAAACTTTATGAGGAAGAGATACCAATCATAAATATGTATGCACCTAACATGGGGGCACCCAAATGTATAAGACGAACTTTAATAGGCATGAAAACCCAAATAACTAATAACACTATTGTAATGGGGGACCTTAACACCCCATTGACACAAAGAGATAGGTCAGCTGGACAAAAAATCAGAAAAGAAATAACAGATCTGAACCAAAGCTGTGAACAAATGGACTTAGTAGACGTTTACAGAGTGTTCTACCCCACAACATCAGAATACACATTATTCTCAGCTGCACATAGGACGTTCTCTAAAATAGACCACATACGAGCCCATAGAAAGTACTTAACTAAATGCAAAGGAATTGAAATTATCCCATGCATACTATCTGACCATAGTGAAATGAAATTGGAAATTAATGACAAGAAACACAAAAACTCCATAAACACATGGATGTTAAATAACAGCCTCCTGAATAACCAATGGGTCACAAATGAAATTAAAGAAGAAATTAAACAGTATCTACAAACAAATGAAAATGTAAATACAACTTACTGGAACCTGTGGGATGCACTGAAATCAATCCTCACAGGGGTTTATAGTGGTAAAGTCACACATGAGGAAAACAAAATGAGAACAAATAAATAGCCTAATGCTGCATCTCAAACTTTTAGAAAAAGAAGAACCAGTCAAGCCCAAAGCCCAAAGAAGGGAGGAAATTACAAAAATGAGGGTGGAAATTAATGCAATTGAGACAAAGAAAACCCTACAAAGAATGAATGAATCAAAGAGTTGGTTTTTCGAAAGAATATATAAAATTGATAAATCCCTAGCTAACCTAACCAAAAAAAGGAAAGAAAAAACTCAAATTCATGCAATAAGAAATGAAAAGGATGAAATCACTACAGATCTATAGAAATTCAGAAGATCATCAATACCTACTTTGAAAATCTTTTCTCCTATAGGATGGAAAATACAGAAGAAATGGACAGATTCCTAGATCAGTATGAATTACCAAAGTTGAATTAAAAAGAAATAAAAATCCTGAAAAACCCAATGTCAATTATTGAAATTGAAAATGTGATTAAAAACCTACAAAGAAAAGCCCAGGTCCTGATGGAGTCACAGCTGAATTATACAAGAAATTCAGAGAAGGCTTAATGCCAATTCTTCTCCAACTCTTCAATGAAATTGAAAAGGAAGCAATTCTCCCCAGCACATTTCTGGAGGCAAGTATTATACTGATAACAAAACTGGAGAAAGACCCAACCAAGAAAGAGAACTATAGATTAATCTCACTAATGAACATAGATGCAAAGATACTCAATAAAATATTAGCAAACAGAATGCAGCTAATCATCAAGAAGATTATACACCAGGACCAAGTGGGGATGCAGGGATTGTTCAATATATGCAAATCAATTAGTGTAATGTGCCATATGAATAGAGCCAAAGACAAAAACCACATGGTCATCTCAATAGATGCAGAAAAAGCTTTTGACAAAGTCCAGCATACATTCATGATAAAAACTCTACAGAAAATAGGGATAGATGATTTTTACCTCAATCTGATCAAAGCCATCTATGACAGACCAATAGCCAACATCATACTAAATGGACATAAACTGAAAACATTCACTTTAAAATCAGGAACAAGACAAGGATGCCCACTACTACCACTCCTATTCAACGTAGTTCTGGAAACATTAGCCAGAGCAATTAGACAAGAGAGAGATACAAAGGAAATAAGGATAGGAAAGGAAGAAGTGAAATTATCATCATTCGCAGATGACATGGTACTCTACACAGAAGGCCCCAAACACTCCTCCAAAAGACTCCTAGAATTAATGAACAAATTCAGTAGCATAGCTGGAAACAAAGTCAATACTCAAAAATTAATGGCATTCCTATACACAAGCAACAAGCATATTGAGAGAAAAATTAAGGAAAGCATAAATTTTACAATAGCAACCAAAAAACTGAAATACTTAGGAATCAATCCAACAAAAGAAGTGAAAGATCTTTACAGTGAAACCTACTGTAGTCTGAAAAAAGAGATGGAAGAACATTTCAGAAAATGGAAAGATATTCCTTGCTCATGGTTTGAAAGAACCAACATTGTGAAAATAGCCATACTCCCAAAATTATTGTACAGAGTCAATGCAATCCCTATTAAAATACCATTAGTATACCTCACAGATCTACCAAAAATATTCCTAAAATTCATCTGGAATCAGAAGAGATGCAGAATAGTAAAAGCAATCCTGGGCAATAAGGACAAGTCAGGCGGCATCACAATCCCTAACTTGAAATTATACTACAAGGCCACTGTGATAAAATCAGCATGGTATTGCCAGAAAAATGGACCTGAGGATCA
>NW_004955478.1:3637698-3676290 GCF_000276665.1 Chinchilla lanigera | reverse complement strand
AATATTAAAACAGAAACACTAAATCTACTGCAAGAGAAAATAGGTAAAAATCTTGAAGACATAGGGGTGGGCAAAGAGTTCATGAAAAAAACCAAATTGCATGGGAAATACTTCAAAGAATCGACAACTGGGATCTCATCTTATTGAAAAGTTTTTGCACATCTAGGGAAATCACCAACAGAGTATAAAGAAAACCCACACATTGGGAAAAAATTTTAGCTGACTGTCCCTCAGACAAAGGACTTCTATCTAGAACATATAAAGTTCTAAAAATAATCAGCCCCTCCAAATTTAAAGACTCAATCCAAAAATGGGCATCTGAGATGAATACACACTTCTCAGATAAATACTAATGGCAAATAAATACATGAAAAAATGTTGAACATCATTAGTCATTTGAGAAAGTCAAATTAAAACAGCACTGAGATTTCATCTCACCCCAGAGAGAGTGGCTATCATCAGGAAATTAGCCAATAACAAATGCTGGCAAGGCTGTGGGGAGAAAAGGAACACTTCTCCAGTGTTGGTGGGAGTGTAGACTGGTGCAACCCCTGTGGAAATCATTCTGGTGATTCCTCAGCAAACGAGGTCTAGAGATCCCATTCAAACCAGCTATTTCCCTTCTGGGTATTTTCCCAGAGGATCTGAAAACATCATATCACAGTAATATATGGGCACCCAACCTATGCTCCTTAACAATAAAAATAACTTGTTTCTGGGTTTCTGTTCACCTGTGTGATTGATGATCAGCAGGCTGGTACGAGGTTCTTGAGAAAGTTGTCCAGGAGAGAGGAAATACAGTTCTGTTTTAATTTCCCAGTCCTCAGTGTTCCCTATCATGGAATAAGCTATTTCTTCCAAAAGCAAAGGGAACAGTGCCATTCCAAATATCAATAGCCTAAACAATAAAAAATTACTATATGAATTGATTGCAACTTTATTTACTCAGTAAGACCCCATTATTTTTTAGTATCAAATCTACTTTATACTGAACTACAGTTCTAGTTATTAAAATTCTAAAAATCATATCTCATCAAAAGGAATGACTATATACACATCAAAACATCAAACTGTTTAAAATATTCACAACTGCATGCATAAGTCCATTCAGGGTTAATAGGCAAGTGTTCTTCCTGTCAGTGAAATCAAATGTTTCATCTATCTGTCCTCTGGCACAAATGCTGGGTATGGTATTCTAGTTTTAAACTCTTTTCTGGTTTGAACATCTTTTGAACCTCACCATCGAACAAAATCACAGTACTCACAGGGTCAAAAGTGTTTTTCTTCCACGTATTAACTTTAAGAAACGAAGCCGTGCTATTGCACAGACCTGCATCCTCCAAAGTTCCATGCTACCCACAGGCTTCTGTACCTCAGGGAGAGAAGAGCAAGCTGGTTCTCTTTCATTGAAGTTTTCTGAGTCACTCAGAATTTCTGCATGTTCAAAATCTGTGCACATACACACATAGCATTAATGGTACCCTGGGGCACCACAGATCTTTTAGTATGAAAAGTTATTTTACATTTGACTTATTCCTATAACCAGTTTCAAAGGGATTATTTAAATGGTATTTTTGAGTATTTATGAAGTCTAGAGCTCACCACTGCCTTCAATATTTTCTTTTTATAGTTATCTTTTAATTGCCAATTGTGATCCATATTAGAAGTTTTAAAATAATGTTTGTATTATAACCATAAAACTATGCAAAAAGTATAAGAAACATAGTAATGTTCAAATTCTATAAACTCAGTGAGAAAGTATACTAAGTTCATACCAAAGAAGAATTCAAAGAGTGTTTAGAAAGAAAAAGTCTCAAAGACAACAGTATTCTAAGGGGTTTTAAAAAATATTCTCCCTAGGAATAGTTAATCATTAATGTCCATATACCTACTAAGGAATCAATAACCTAGTAATGCAGGCCGAAGTTCATTATTTCTGAGACAAATAGACCTGTGAATGAATCCCACATACATGAATTAGAAGCAGTACAATTTGGAACATTTAACTACTCTTAGGTCCGATTTTCTCAGCCATAAAATGCGACCAATGACACTTGTTGGAAAGATTATTTACTGAAGGAAGATACTGTTATAGGTGAATCTCAATGTATAGAAATACACGGATCAAAGTATTTGGTAATACCCCAAAAAAGTGACAGCTTTTATTATTATTGCCCATGAAATACTAAGAAGTTGAGACTGAGAATCCTCTCTATTTATACCTTAATGGAGTTTTTTTTTGGATTGACAAGCTAAGCATAATTTTTATAAGAAACTCATGCCTCTGGTTAAGAACTATCAAAGCCTCAGAGAGTCTAAGAAGCAGTGAACATCTGAAGGTAGGAAAAATCTCCTAAAGCAGGGAGAAGATAGTTTCCAAAGAGGAATTAGGTAGATTCCAAGATGAAATCTGTGGTTAGATCTACGGATGATGTTGAAGAACAATAATTGCCCCTCAAAAACTTCAGTCAAAATTGGAATGAGTCACATTCCTTAGTGTGAATCATACCTGAGAAATATAAATAATGCATTGACACATGATCAATTGGAAATTGATTTCTGAGACTTATACACATGGTTTTACCTTGGCTGATAGCTGACATTCCTTCCACATTCATGAAGACTTCACTCAGAGTTGACATGGAGATATCATAGCTCACCATATCCTGGCCAGAACACTTATCAAGATCCGTGAAGAGGTCTAAGACATCAAACAGAAATATGCACATTTGAAAAACAACATCAATAACTAAACCCAGGAAATCAACACTTCTGTGAAAGATGAAGCATAACATTGTACAGAACATTTTTGTCTTTGCAATGTCACAGTAATATAAGCAAAACTTCATTAGAATGTTCTCACTCTGAAGTGACTATATCAAATGCATTGTTCAAACTAATTCACTCCACTTTAAATTATGAATATCCTACAGTCTTTGAGGAAATATAGTAATCAGAAATATCATCATCTTTTCATCTCACTGTCACAGTACAAATCCATGGGACTTCTAACCATACGCTGGTTCTTTCTGTACGGGTGCAAGACATGCAGCTGCTCCTATCTAAGCTTACACCCTTGACCTCAGTTCTGCCTTGTATCCATCCTCTATCAGACTATCAAGGACTTTCTCTCTCCTCCTATATCATTAATTTCTTCTACATCTATTAAGTCATCTCAAACAATAGGTAAAATGCTATATCCATTAAACAAATATATGTAATAACAAAACAAAATCACTACCTTATCCCTCTTCACCTGCACACTTGGCCCCAAAGTTTTGTTTACCTTTACTTTGTCACCTCCTATTGACACTTAACTCCTGAAAATCAAAATTTGCTATCCATATCCCTGCAAGGGAACTGTTGCTTTCCAGGCTACCAATAACTTCATATTTTAGGCTTTAATGAAACTACTTTTCTTTCATTATTTCAACTGAGTCTTTCCCTTTTTTGTCTCTAACTCAGTGACATGTAAAGCAGTTCACTGAGTCTCACCTTCTGGAAGCACTTTCTTTCTTCATTATAAACGCATTATTCAGTTTTTTTCTTCCAACTGTATCCACTTGTGTCAGCTTCTAACTACTCCCCAGGTTCTCTGTTTTTACCCAAAATTATAGCCCTGGACCACCTTCTCCTTCCACACTCACAAATACAGTCTATAATCCATATATTTGTTGAAGATTTCCAAATTCAAATATCATTTTGTCCTTTGATTATTAATATCCTGTAACCAACTATATACTTAATGGCTAGTAAATCAAAAGGCATCTCTATGTTAACATTTCCAAAATCCAGTATTGATTCTTCCTTCCCATTTGGCCCAAACTTTCCACTTCTTACTGAACAATAAATGCTGCCATTTTCTACTCAGTAATCAGAGCCAGAAATGTAGAAATCTTTTTGGATTCTCTGCCTTTCCTAACTTCATCAGCCAGAGGTATAGCATTATTTTTAAATATGTTTCAAAGACTCCCCTTAAAGCCATGTTCACGGCACCACAGTAGCCCAGTCACCACTGTATTTCCCCTGGGCCTCTGAAATGGTCCCAGGGCTCATCTCCAAGTGTCCACTCTTGTTCTCCTGGATCCAGAGTTATCCTTACCCAGAGCATGAAAATGAGAACCACATCACATCAAATCCCTGTTTAATGTCTTTCAGTGGTTTCTCAATCAACTTAGACAAGGTCACTACGAAAACCTCTATGTCTCAGGAAAAGCCACGCTCTATGTGCCCCACAAAAATTTACCCACGTCTGCTTTCCACTGCGCTCCCTCATTCGCTACCCTCCAGACATGCCATTCTTCCCTACTAAAGTACATCTGGCCATTTTCTTCTGTGGCCTTTCTTCTGTGGCCTTCTATGAGTGTTCAATATAAACCTAAACCTAGCTAGACACCAGTCATCAGTCCAACTCACGTGGCTTTATTAAATACTCTACTGTTATGGTTTGTGTCTGTGTGTCCCCCCAAAGCCTCGTGCGGCCATGGGGCAGGCTTTTAAAGTTTGATTGATTAAGGGTGTGAGAGCTGCACCCACCCTGGGGTGGATAGTTTGCATATGTAAGGGAGAGGAAAAGGGTGCTTGAGGCGATTCCTCCCCCATTCCTCGTTGGTGTGTGCTTGTTGCTTTTGCTGTGTTCTGCCACCCTGAGCTGTAGCTCTCTGCCATGTGCCACTCTGCCTTGTAATCTACCAAATATGGACTGAAACCTCCACAAACTGTAAGCAAAATAAACCTTTTCTACCTTAATTTTGGGTGTCAGGTATTTTGTCCCAGCAGCGAGAAAAAAGTAACCAAGACATCTACATATAAACTTTATCTTTCATCTGTTCTACTCTTCCCCTACATTAGTTGAATGTAGGTTCCATGAGGAGAGGGACTCATATGTTGTATGTAATGCTGTATTTCCTGCGCCTGAAGCAGTGTTCCTTATGTAACAGATTTTCAGCAAACACTTATTAGTTATTTCTATCCGGGGATTATGTGGCCAAGGATGTGAGCTTCTTGAAGAAGATACCCACGGACATTTTCTACAGGGGTAGGGTAAATACCCAGCATTGCTGCTGAGAGGAGCTCAATTCAATGGGGGAGGCTGTAGCAAGCAACATGTTTTTGCATGACCTGCACACTGCATTGAGGAATCTGGAATCCCATGCCCTGGAATAGGCACAGACATAAATAAACCATTATACTAGGACAGGCTTAGAGCCTGTATACAGAAGCTTCTGTAGGACAGTGTATAAACACCAGAGACTCTGGCTAAATGGCATTTCCAGTTGGTGGTACCAGCATACACAGAACTCCTTAATGTCCTTCCCTAACTAAACAAAAAAAAGCAAGAAAGTTGGACCAGTCATACCTCATGGGGCCTTAGGCCAAAACAGAGTACAATAGTATAGAAACCATCTTCATGGTGGTATGAGGCTCAGGAGAGGGCTTCTTGGAGAGTGGAGTTAAAACTGTATTCTTAAGTTTTTGTCCAATGAGATTAAATTATCTTTCTAAAAAGCTTATTTAAATTAGGACTACAAAGCATTAAACCTTTAATGAACTAAACTATGAGAAGCTATTTAAATCAAAAGAGATTAAAATACACTTACTCATTTGGAAGAGAAAAGTGTAGCACCCACTTTATGAAATAGTTATGAGTACTAATTGAGTTGATATATATGAAAGCACAAGGACAGTGGCTGGCACATAGTACGCTTTGAACAAATAGTGAACTTTTAGGGTTCCTCATTAAAACAAAGTCTGTTGGCAGTGTTACCCAGCAGGCTGGAAATCCATATTGAAAACGTTTGTAAAATAAGTAGACTATGTTTTTTCTCTGCAAAATAAGTATATCACAAATAACTAAAGTAAAATACAAAGAGAAACCTTAGCAGAGGCCTTAGTGCTTACCCTCACTTTGTCTACACTCACTTACACAGGGTAGCTTTACTTTTTAAAAACCTCCTACTGGCCTAAGATTCTTTTTCTAACCTTATATGACATTTGTGTGGGGTGAGTATATGGTGGGCAGTGAGCCCAAGGCCTTTACATGGAATGCTGAGCTACAACTCTAGTCCTTTCTTTATTTTTAATATTAAGGCAGAGTCTCTCTAAGTCACTAAACTACGTAGCTGGAGTTAAACTTGTAATCCTCCTGCATCAGCCTCCCAGAATGCTGAAATTGCAGGTTTATGAGTTTCTTAAATTCATACTCAGAACACAACAAAAGACCCAAAAGTCAATGTGCCTGGGTGTGTTCATTAACTAGTGATGAGTAGAGAGCGGTAAGTACCCCTTCCCTCCAGGAGAGAACTCTGAGCACACTTATTTATTCTTTTATTTCCCCTTAGTGCCATTATACTTAAATCTCCCTCCAAAATCAACTGCTAAATAATGAAAACTTGTCCTAGTTTCCTTTTCTCCCCTGTGTCTTCCTGCCATTGATTGCTAGTACTACCGAGGATCAATTACCAAATAAATTCAATACACTCAAGTCCTCCTCTCAAATTATGCTTTTCAGATGATTTAACCTAAGACAAAACCCAACTCTGTTAAATAATGAAAATCTAAGTCAATGTGAACATTTGATCTCAAATTTGATCTCAGAGAAATTTCATTTCTCTGTCTTCATATTCAAGTTACCTGGAAATTTACTTGTCCTTTCCAAAGGCAGAGAATACACAAGCTTTTCTTTGTTCTCCGTTTTTAATTTAGCATCAGGGATGTGGTGTTTAATGAAGGATGTTATTTGCTCTGGATCACATCTTTCATTCTTATAGAAACTAATATTTAAAACAAAAGACAAACCATTTGCACTTTAGCCACTATGCCCACTATTTTTGTTGAACAGTTAGCCTTTGAGTACTACTTTGTTGGATTTGTGAAGCAAGCAAAATGAGTATGACGGTTAGGCTCAGAAATGCTCCCCACAGGATAACGTGTTAAAAGTTTGGTCAGCGTGGCTGCAGTGTTCAGAGGTGGAATCTTGGAAGATGATTGGATCATGATAGCTTTACCTTCATCAGTGGGTTCACTGATTGATGGATTGAGAGCTGGTGGAAATGTTAAGGGGCAGGCGCTAGGTAGAGAAGCAGATGACTGGGAGTGTGCCAGTGAAGCACACTTTTGGTTCCAAGCCCCTTGCTCTATCTCTCTCTGCTTCCTGGTCACCAGGAGATGGGCAGTTTTACTCCACTGCACACTCCTCACTAGGGAGTTCTGCTTTACCACAGGCCCACAAACAATGGAGCCAGGTACTCATGGACCAAAACCTCCAAAAGTGGAAGCTCCAATAAATCCTTTCTCCTGTAAGCTCTTTTTCTCAGGTGTTTTGTCACAGGGATAAAAAGCTATTACAGTGAGTAATTAGCAATAATCCAGTTTGAAAATTTTATTTGTACAAAGAAGATGGGTACAGCCAGAAAAACCAAAAACGTACAAAAGCTTATTGTGATTAAAACTAGATACCAAGTACAAGAATACCAGAAGGAGAGGTGAACATTAGACAGGATAGGGTTTTGAGAAAAATAATTACTACAGCAATAGGGCTTTGGTTTGGTTTTGTTTTTTTAAAAAAATCAGTTTTAGCCTGGACATATAGTTTCTCATTAAACACAATTCTCACCACTCTCTGAAAACAATTCATTCTCTTTTGATCCTGGTTTGTGAAAACATTTGCCTTTGAACCCTGTGAAAATGTACTATGGGACTGGATGGACCAACTGAGACTACTGGAAAGTGAGAAGAAGGTAGAGGTTTAGGCTGCGCAGAAAAGTGACCTGGAGGGGCTGGGGATTTAGCTCAGCGGCAAAAGCGCCTGCCTGGCAAGGGCAAGGTCGTGAGTTCGGTTCCCGGTACCGGAGAAAAACCAAAAAAAAAAAAAAAAAAGAAAAAAAGGGGCTGGGGATTTAGCTCAGCGGCAAAAGCGCCTGCCTGGAAAGCGCAAGGTCGTGAGTTCGGTTCCCGGTACCGGAGAAAAACCAAAAAAAAAAAACAAAAAACAAAAAAAAGAAAAGTGACCTGGAAAAGTAGTACAAGAAGTAGTCCTGCTGTGAAGAGACAGGCTTGGTTTATAATGCTGTGATTTTGCCCGTCCTTAACGTTAACAAAGATACCAGGAGATAGGAAAGTGGGAAGTGTGTTTGGGAAACTCTTATAAACCCAGTATAACAGAAATGAAGCATGAGACCAGTTCTCTTTCTTAATTGTCCATCTTTTTGGTTTATCAGTATTGACAACATACACATACTGTCTTTTCCCAAAGTCTTTACCTTAAATGATATCCAAGACCCCATTTTCTCTTCAAAAATACAGAAGAGCCCGCACACCTCAGTCTTCCATTGGACATGATCACTTTTCTATCTGAGTAAAAAGAAGGAAATGAGAAAGAATGTTAGGAGTCATTTCTTCTCTTTCTAGAAAATATGTAGGAGAAATGAAAGCTCAGAATTCCAAAGAAGTATCATATTCAGCATAACTGAATCTACTACACATTTTAAAATTTAAAACACACCTTACAATTGTTGCATTTTGATCTCATCAACACCAATCTATTTCAGCACCCTCCAAAACTTTCTGCAGGAAAAAAAAAAAAAAAAAAAAACTACCACAGAATACATGGGTGCATCTTTTACTACAGATGCTAAAGAATGATTAGCTATTTTTCAGCCAAATAAGGATTAATAAAAATTTGGATGTTTACATAAACTGATGACTGATCTGGAAAAAAATTGCAATTTTTCACTACTGACCACAACCCAGCAAAAGTACAACCAGGGAAGAACTCCACAGGTAATTAGACTTGTCACTCCCTATACTGCCATGGACAGAAGGCACGCTTAGATAGTGAGAGTGCAGTTCTTACTGCACGACTACCCTTTGCATGTAAACTTCCCCAATTTTCCACTGTGACACTGAGCTAAAACCAACAATTACCAGCTAGGATGTCAGCCTCATCCACAAACTGAGTACTCAGGAGGATCACATGATTTGCTCTATGTTCTTTCAAGAAACTCCACACTCGATGTCTTGAAAAGGGGTCCAACCCAGCAGTTGGCTCATCTAAGAGCAAAACCTGCAGAGGATGAAGATACATAAAATGTGTGTCTCTTCCACATTAAGTATTTCCACATGATTCATTGGAAAATAATACAGATCAATCAACATTTAGCTATCTCCAGTGTACTTATTCATAGTTAAACATAGCAGGTTATCTCTTGACACATTATTGATGGATTGCTCGCCTCACTGTAATTCCTGCCAGTCACTATGGCGCCACCCACTGGAGGTCATGCGCTATGGCGCTGAGCCAGCACCGAGCCAATATGGCGCTGGCCACTAGAGGCCATGTGCTAAACCCTTCCCTTCTTCCTCTGAGTCAAATTATGACTTCCTACTTCCCTTTTTGTAATAACCTATTTCCTTTTTCCACGCTCCTGCCCAATCCTATCTGCTACATCAAACGGTCCACCCCCTAAACCCCGCCTCCAACCTGGCCCTATTTAGCCTTTTTCCCCAGGCCAGGCCATCAGAGAAGTTCCACGTCTCTTTTTCCTACTGTGGTCTTCTCCATGCCTGCAATAAAAGCATTTTTGTTTTTGTTCTATTCTTATCTGTGCCAAAAAAAAACCTATGAATTATACTAAAAGCTCTATCACTTTCATGGTAAAAGGTAAGACTGACATTGAATTTGTTTGCCTCTGTATGCATAAATTTACTTACCCGAGGATTTCCTAAAATGGCAATTCCAAAGGTCAACTTTCTTTTCTGTCCTTCGCTTAAGTCTTTAGCAAGATTATTCTGAATATTTTGCATGTCCAATTCCAATAAAATTTCTTGTACCTATATGAAAAAATATGATTCTTAAAACAAAATGATGTATATTTTGCAATTTTAACCACCCACTTAAGCAGTACTGTTTATAGGACTTTCTTGTCCAAATTTTATTTACAAAAGACCAGGTAAGTCACTGAGGACAATTCTGTGGTCATGCTTTAACTTGCAAAATGATTGATGGTTCAGTTAATGCAAGCATGCTCATCTACCTTTTGTTCCACTTCCGGTGGATGAATCCCTTTTATTTTAGCAAAGACACTGAGGTTTTCCTTCACTGTGAGTATATCAAATTGCACATTATATTGAGGACAGACACCAATCATCTTTCTGATTTCCTCCAAGTCTCGCATTTCAGAGATATTTTTATTATAGACAGTAACCGATCCTAAGAAGTTAAAAATAATTTAATGTTGGCAAGATACATTTTTCAAATATCCAAAATGATGATTTCATACTTTTTCACTACTAATTATGATTAACGTAAATATATCATAAATATTTATATGATTGTACATTTCTTTTGTAATATCATTGAATGGAATAAAGATGATTTTCATGAAAATTGGGAGAAGATGAAATACAATAACACCTTGGTTCATGAACCCTTCCTTTTGCAAACAGAAGCATTTAGAAAAATTTTTCTTCTGTTCCCAAACTCCACATTGGGTGATGAACACAACCACAGCCATCTTCCCTGCATTGGGAAGGAACTGTGCTTCCCTAAGCACTGTTAGTGGCCATCTTCCCCAGAATCAGGGAATAAAATAAGTTTGTGAACCAAGGTACTGCTGTATATTTAAAATTATTCAGTTCTGGGAAACAACTTTAGAAATATATTTCTTTTAAGCCATTCAATTTAAAATGAGAAAAGCACACCTATAAACTCATTCTATCATCAAATGTCCTGCCTTTGAGAAATTTCTTTCTACTTACCTTCTGTTGGAACAGACAATCCATTAAGAATGTTTAGTAAAGAAGATTTTCCAGCTCCACTATGTCCCAAAATTGCTGTGATTTGGCCTTCATATATGTCAAAGTACAAGCCTGTTTTTAGTATAAGACAAATAGGAAGGCATTAGGTAAGGCTGGTCCTAAATATAGAAGAAATTAACCAATTCAGTGTTTTAAATAATATTCAAAATTCTCCTATCTGACAAAATGACACTTAAAGAACTACAATAACTTAAACAATATGTTACTGATTCCTTGATATTGGTGAAATATATATATATCAACTAAAATTATATATATATATATATATATATATATAAAGTAAAATAGTAAGTTATTGGTGCAGGATACAGGAACCAGTGGGATAGAAGTCTAAAATGGATTGACATTTAAAATCAGTATCAAAATAAAGGTTAATACAAATGGCTTTTCAATTCATCAGGATGGTGAATTATTTAATGAATAATATTGGATAAATCAAACAAGTACATTAACAACTTTTACTGTTTTGTTTTAAAACAGCAAACACAGTTTTCAGAGGAAAGGGACATTGGCCTTGAACTGACCCATATTATTGCAAAAATTAAATCTAAGCCTCAGTTTCTTCATCTGCAGAATAAGTGGCACATTACTATGATTTTCACAAAATTAAATGAAAAAAGTACATATAAATCACTTAGCAGACTTCCTAGTACATGCTAAAATGAACTTTGCTGAAGTTAGAATAACCTCAATGGCCCTTTTTTCTTTTAGCTTTTAAGATTTCTTCCTTTTGTAAAAATTGTTTCCATACCTCTTAAATGATGTTTAATAAAAATAAGTAGGCCACTATGAAATGTAACTGCTAAATTTAAAGCTTATTTTAATATATTATAGAAAGTTATATTTCTTAGAATCTTAGGCAACAAAGTATGTTTGTTTATTCAGTTATAAACTCTTTATTACAATATATTAACTTGTAAATTTAGTTCCCTGCCCGGTTTTACTCATCTCATTTTTTTTTTTTTTTTTTTTTTGGTTTTTCTCCGGTACCGGGAACCGAACTCACGACCTTGCGCTTGCCAGGCAGGCGCTTTTGCCGCTGAGCTAAATCCCCAGCCCCTACGCATCTCATTTTAGTTAACTCCTGTGCCAGTGTGTATAAACTATGTAAGTTTTCTGAATAGACAAATTTATCAGGCTTTTAGTCTAGATGTTTTTTTCTCATAGTCCAACTATAAAATATAAGACATTGTTCATAGCAGAGTCATCTTTAAAATACAAATGGAAACTGCATTTTTCATTGTATGATCCTATTTTAAAAAATGAGTAGACCCATAGAATTTCTAGAAGAATTTTCCAACAAATTCCTAACCATGATTAATGTCAAGGAGGTAGAGTTAGATTATTTGCATTCTTTATTTTCTTTTTGAGTTGGTTAAGTTTCAAAACTTGCTTCAGAGTCAATGAAAGAATTAAATGTATTTATTTACCTTTTAATGCTTCTACTTTTTCAGACTTTCCTTTATACTCCTTTTTAACATTCCTGATTCTGTAATCATATAGGGGTGCTTAGTCAACACAGGTAAAAATAGCATAGAACATGAATATGCCTAGTTATAGTGGTAGATACAAATCAATTACTTTAGTAATGATGACATAGGCTATTTAAAAGCACAAATACTTACATTCAATTAATCATTTCCCCTGAGACAGGAAAATAAAAGAATCTTCCCAGAAATTTAAAATTAAATTACCAATTTTTTTTTAGAAAAGTACACACATACTCTGAGATGTCTTTTTCTTCCTCTAATTTTAGGAACATTTGAAGTTCTTTCTGTTCTTGGAATCATCACCGTTATCTCCCTTTCCCCACAAACTTTGTCATTAGGCAGACCCTCAGCCTTTGCATTTTTATCACATTCTCTCTGATTGCTTCTTTTGAACTCAGTGCTTTAGAGACAATTGAATTTTTCACCTTTCTTTACATGAGTCTCAAAATAAAATATAAATCAATCTTCTCCACCTCTTTACTTTCTTTTCTTTCACACTTGAACTCTGATCTCTGAACCAACCACTCTAGTGAACCTCTTCATACTGAAATCATTAGTTGCTTCCAAATAACGAAATGAAACAAAGCTTTACCATCCTTGCTTTATTGCCCTGAGTCACTATTGCTGACTTTCCCTTGTTTAAAGTGTCTACATTCCACTTGTTTGGTTTTTTCTGTTCTTCTGTTTATTCTCTGATTCCTAGTAAGGTCCTTTTATTTCACTATACACACCATTTTTTTTTTGTGCTCTACAATAGATGGTGTCATTCTAGGTTCTCTCACTCTCTCTCTCTCTCTCTCTCTCTCTCTCTCTCTCTCTCTCTCTCTCTCTCTCTCACACACACACACACACACACACACACACACACTTATATAAGTGATTATCAAACTTGAATGAATATCAGAATCCAAAGAAAACTCATGCTTGAGAACCACCCTTGAAGATTCACATTAATTGATGAGGGCTGAGAATTGGGATACTATAAAAAGTTCCTCAGATGACACTAATGTGAGCCACACTTTGAGAAGATGAATATTCAGAAATATTTCAAGACCTCATTTCATCATTTCCTGTAGCTGTCCCTCTACCATATGTGACATACATTTCTTTCTTGTCTTAGTTCTTATACAGATTCATCAATCATCTGCTCAATTATGATGCCTTGTAAAATTTCACTCTGAAACAGGTCTAGTCTCAGATCTCTTTTTCTCATATAGAGTATAATAATTTTCATTTAGTCCCTTGCCAATTCTCTTTTTGTCTACTACCTAGAATTCTTTTCCTTATTTCCAGATTTCCCCCTAGAATTCATGTTCCACAAACAAAACAGGAGGATTTGTTTTCAAAATAGTTTTATTCACTCCTCTACATGCTTCAGGACTTCCTCATGAGCCTCAGAGGTGAAGTAAAGGCTTTTCTGAACAACAGAAAGTAAGCTCTCATGGTCTTTCCAGTAACCTTTTCAGCATCCCCTGTTTCATATTTTGTGTGCCAGGACCAGCAAAGCACCTGTTCTATCCTGCACAAAGCTTAGAGCTCTTTTAGAGCTCTTTATTTTTATTTTCCTGCTGAATGGCAAATGTGTCACCTACATATGTATGTGTGCACGCACACATACATCTGCATGTTCTCATACAAATGCACATTTGCACATATTAACATCATTTTATCCTGTTTATCCTTAAAAGGATATTCACTGCAACATTGTTCATAAGAACAAGAAGTTGGAAACAACTAGAATGCCATTCAGTGTCAAAAGGGATAAGATGATTCATGTCTTAAAATAGTATGTAAATGTTAAAATTGGTACATTAGTTATTTCTTATCACTATGAAGCAATCCAAAAAACACTGCTGAGTGTAAAAACAATATGCAGCAACATAAGCACAATATCATACCATCTATAGATTATTTTGAAAACACACAGAGAAGAACATGAATGAAGGATTATGGGTAAGAGGAAGTTGGTTGTGGATGAAAAATTGTGATTCTGGTTAGAACTCTGCAAGCTTTGTTATATACCCCTGGATACATAAAGCTCAAAGACTACTAGGGAAAGGGAAATCATTCCTTTACATGAAAAACAAAGACCATGTGAGAAAAAATAAGTCAATCCTTCAGTACTTTTTATATTCATGACAAATTAAAGCCACACATGAGGATTGATTGGGATAAATTCAACATCCTCCCATGATGGGGGAAGGGAAATGATATTACTAAGAAAGGGTCAGAGTGAAGAAAGAAGACAGACTTAAGGGTCAAAAACTGTATCTAATTTTGGGTAGTCAAAGGGCCAATTTAAACTGCTCTGTAGCCCTAGAACCTGTTTCAGAAAATTATTATACTTTTAATAATAATGTAGTTGTGTTGTATGTTCTCAACTAGTATAAAGCAATTGAGGACATTGGAATTGATGCTTTGGGGATCGTTTCCCACCTGGCCTTTCTTGTTTGGATAAATACCTTCCACGAACCTGGTACTAGCTGGTAGTAGGTGTGGCCTATTTTCCCCTCAGAAAGCTTAACAGAAAAAAATGACAGACAGAAGTTTAAGTAAATAGGTTAGGGTAGACGCAGTTTAAGTAAATAGGTTAGGCCTATCTATGCTCTTTGTCTTACAGATAAATATTACATTGCACTTTCTACATATTCATTTTCCTTTGCCACCTATCATCTCAATGGTAGGCAGATGTTAAGAGCATGGATTCAATAGCCAGACTGTGTGGATATCAACCCCGGTTCTCCAGTTACAAGTTGCATGACATTGGACAAAAGACTTAACTGTTTTATACTTCACTTTTCTCACTGGCCAGAGGAGGAAAATAAAAGTACAGGTCTTGAAAGCTTTTTGTGAGAATTAAGTGCATATCTGGCACATGGTAAATACTGTATGAAGGCAGGATGCACAAAAAAGAGTGAATATTTAAATATCTGCTCCTTTGAATTTGTTTCAAACATAGCAGAAAAATCTGCAGGGTCTTTAAGAATCTATGAAACTTGTGTTCAGTCCCATAGCCTCTGAGTTGGAACTACTGAAAGGAGAGTCTGAAAAGATATTTTAACTGTCCCTCGTAGGCTTCTGTTGTCATATCAAATTGTATAGCAATCCTAAAAAGTTAAATGTTGATTTTATTTCATAGAAAATACTGAGCCTCAGAGAAAATCACTCATTTTTTCCAATATTACGCTTCGAATAAGAGATAAGAATGGTGTTAGGATGTAAGACTCCTTACAAATTACTTCATCTACCATAAAACAAAAGCTGGGTGAAGCTGCAGAAGACAGAGCTCAGAGAATGGAAACAGCAAATGTAAAAGAGTGGTGGGTGCAGAAGACAGAAGCAGGGAAGCAGGGAAGATAGGAAGTTACAGGTAACATTGTACAGCGGTAATCAAAGGAAATTTTCCTTTCCGATAGGAGACACTGGTGATGACGGCAGTGGAACAGTTTAGTAATGTTGACGAAGACAAATTTCTTCTGCTTCAATATTCTGCCTCAGGCTCATCCTCTTGCTGAACATTAACTATTCTTTAGCTTTGCAATCCCATGTTAGTATAACTATTAATGTGAGTACCTGATTGCTTCTTTTCCTTGGAATTCAGGGGCTATAGATTCAAAATAATCATCAAAGTGATGCTCAGGATCTCTATCTTTCTCATAGATCTTGTTAACAGTTTTTCGACGTTGGAAACGAGATGATGAGTTCAGGAAAAATAATGGAGAATAATGGCGTTCATTCCCATCTAATTAATCAAGAGGCAATATAATATAAGATCAGTAATACTAATAGAATGTGTAAGGAAGCCTGTTCAGAATAGTGCAGAATGTCTTGAACTTTCAAACATTATGGAAAAGTTCTTTTCTTTCTTTCCCCCCGTTATTCAGAAGAAAACTTAATGAAGCAAACAACGAAAATTCAAAGGAAATAACATTGCAAACATTAAACAATATAATAGAACTTTCAACAAAACACAAATCAAAAGTTTGAATAAAATATGATCTAAAATATATTTGGAAGAATGTAAGAAATCAAATATTTGGGAAAACATAAAGCCTTAATATGGCACATAGAAATTGTAGATATGTTTGAGAGAAAGAGTTCTCAATTATATTCAATACAGTTAAATATAATTTTGAAAGCTAAATACTGACATATAAGAACACTAGTAAAAAGAAAAAAATAATGAAGAAATTATACTTCTGGGTAAATATGGTTATATTTTAAATATTTTTTCTAAATTTAAGAAAATTAGGTAGTACTAATGGCCTTCAAATATAAATTAGGAATTATACATAAACAGGAATATATACCAAAATACACATAAACATGTAAGACAACTGTTATGGTTTGTGTCTGGGTGTACCCCCAAAGCCTCATAGGGTCATGGGGCAGGATTTTAGAGTTTGATTGATTATGGATGTGAGAGCTACACCCGCCCTGGGGTAAATAGTTTGCATATGTAAGGGAGAGGAAGAGGTTGCTTGGGGCCATTCCTTCCTTGTGTGCTTGTTGCTTAGCTGTGTTCTGCCGCCATGAGCTGTAGCTCTCTGCCATGTACCACTTTGCCTTATAATCTGCCAAGTACGGGCTGAAACTTCCATGAACTATAAGCAAAATAAACCTTTCCTTCCTTAATTTTGGGTGTCAGGTATTTTGTCCCAGCAAAAAGAGAAAAGTAACCAAGACAACAACCTTAACTATAGTCAAAATAGAGGAAATATACAAAAGAGTAATAAATAAGATCAGGCATGAATGAAAACATTCTGATTCTAGTATGTGTGGAGATATTTTTTTGTGTATGTTTTTGAGACAGGGTCTCACTATACTGTTCAGGCTGGCCTTGAGCTCACTTTGTAGCCCAGGCTGGTCTCAAACTGGCAACAATCATAATGCCTCAGCCTCCCAATTGCTGGAAATACAGACTTGAGCCACCATGCCAGGGTGAAATTTTGGATTTATGTGAAATTCAGTTGTGAAATAAAGAAAACTACATAATTAATATACCTCTATAAATATGAAAAATGTTGAGACTAATGTTGAACAAGTGTATTTTAGAGAACATATCCACTGAGCAATGGCTCTGTACTTGCCAAACTATAGCAAGTTTCTTTCAGCTTGTTCTGATACATATCCTAAGTATCACTATTCAAAAGACTTTCAAGGGTACTTGTTAAAGTAGCATTATTTAATTATTATACAATCACAAGGTTTTATAATTATTATCATAAAGTCAAAATATACTTCCATATGAAGTTCGAAGAATAATTATTTTTACAAGAAAACTCCTTTGAACTATTAAAATTATGAAGTAGAAAAAAAGGAATTCATTCAGACTCAGATGAAAAATACTGATTTTTCACTTCTAAAAACATATTTTTATAACCTTAAGAAAAATTGTTCAATGTAACCAATAACTATACAGGTCAGAGAAAAATACACTACTACTTACAGGGTAAAATTTTGTCAAAGTATAAAGCCAGTAGCAAGTAGATAAGACAATCAAAAGCCAACATGGCAAATGTTGCTATCATTATATATGAATCTCCTGAAGGGTCAGGAAAAGTTACACCACTCAAGTTATAATCCAGGTAGATAATCTAAGATTCAAGCAAAAATAATAATAAAAGTATAGATTAGCAAATATGTAGTTTGGCATAGCATCAAGAGTTATGAGTTTATTAACTAGTTTTTTCAAGAAATCCTTACTAGTTATCTATCAAACATGTAAGGAAACAAAGCTATTAGTTAAAATATTTCTATTATATAATGACTAAAAGAATATCAAAGAAAGTACTTAAAATACAGTATGTTAGGAATTCACCAATGGTTGCTATATTGCGTATTGCTGTTTTCAAATTCGCTGCTGATCACCAGATACAAGCAAGTAAAATTGGTCAAGAAGAAAAAAAATTAGGCATTAACTCCTCCTTTCAATAAAACAACAGAGAAAAAAAAATACAGTATGTTAAGTATCAGAATTTAAATTAAAATTCATTTGCTTCCTTTCTTCAAGTCGTCAGGAAATATCTATTTAATGTAACAAATGACATGCAAATTTTAAAAAGAATATAAAAATTTAAAGTATATAATTAGGATAATAATAAGAGAATTTACATCTTTTAATTTTATTGTTGCAAATAAAGATTATTATTTATGTTGGCTATTATGTTCTAGGCACTGTTCTAAGTGTCTTTGAAAAATCTTTTCTTATTTAATCTTCATCATAACTCTATGAGGTAAACCTTCTGACATTTATCTGTAGTTCACGTATTTAAAACTGACACACAGCAAAGTTTTGCAGGTTAACCAGCCAAAGTTAAAATCACATAGTGGGGTGAAATCAGAACCTACTCCTAAGGCCAGTTCCTTGGCAAACATACTGGTAGAGTGTTTGACTGGTATGGGCCAGACCCTAAGTTCCAACCCCAGCACAAAAACAAAACAAACAAAAAAAGCACAAATATGCAACACCTTTACAGTGAAAACTAAAACAATTATTAAGCGAAACTGAAGCAGATCTAAATAAATGCAATGGTATATTTCATTCATAGCAAAAGAATCATCAGATTTCCTCAGATTTATTGAAAAATTTAATTCCATCCAAAAAGGAAAACACATTTCCAAAAATTTAATTCCATCCAAAAAGGAAAACACATTTCCAAAAGGAAAACACATTGAGCAGTGAAAATCTGGAAAATTTTATAATTTAAATTTACTTATGACATGAAAACTTTTCTACAGTAGAATAATAAAAACACTTTCAAATTAGCTTTAAAGTAGAAAAACTGCTTATAACATAGCAAATATTTTAGACATTCAGTAATAAAATAATTAACTGTTTTTACCTGTGTCATTCCAGCAGTAAAGGCAAAAGGGCTACAAATATTCAAAATCCACTCCAGGGATGAAGGAAGTTGTCTATAAAATGCAGTGAATCCCATACACCCCCAAAACAGCGTGAGCAGAAATACAACCAGATTGGTGAGGACAGCTTTCTGTAACAGCACACTCATGAGGAAAGCTAAGGTCAGCTGAAAGAGAAGGTATTTACCTGTTAAATATATTTAGTTCATTGAGAATTATTGGTGGCACAATAAAATAAATACCTTTTAATTGTCAAACACAATTATCAGTGAGAAAGTGATGGGATTGACAGGGTAATGATTCTGTCCTCCTCTCCATCTTTCCCTTTAAGAGGATTTTTATCCACCATTCTCATATGCTGGGCTTTTGTGGCCAAGAAGAGGGTGGAGGAGACTGGAGGAAGTTTTGAGGATAGAGTAGAAATCCAGACTTGGAAAAACTGAATGAAGCTAAATTAGTGCATTAATCTCTGCAGAAAACTTTGGTAGTCCTTGTTTGGAGAAAAAAGAGAAGAGCAAATCAGAGGAAGAAATGTTTTGAATGGAGATCTTTCAGGAAAAAAACGTATGTCCAGAGAATTTTCAGCCAATCACCTAGAAAAGTCTTAGGTAGCTTTAAACTCAAAATCATGTTTCTTTTCAAGGCATCATTTGATTAATTCAGACTTTTCCATAAAAGAGCGATCCAATTTCATGTGGGTTTACATCTTTTCCTCATATCCAAATTTTATCAAGTAAACACATACACACACTCTGAAGGGACTGATTGTACTTGGTACTAAAGGCATTAATATTTGTTACATATAGCTAAGTTCAGGCCAGGGATATAGCTCAGTGCCACAGGTGCCTGCCTAGCAAGCACAAGGTCCTGAGTTCGACTCCAGATACCAAATATATATATATATGTATGTATATATATATATATATATACACACATTAATATTTGTTACATATAGCTAAGTTCAGGCCAGGGATATAGCTCAGTGCCACAGGTGCCTGCCTAGCAAGCACAAGGTCCTGAGTTCGACTCCAGATACCAAATATATATATATATGTATGTATATATATATATATATATATACACATACATATATATATATACGTATATATATATAGCTAAGATCTAACATGGAAAAAGTGGTAATAAATGTATGAACTTACCAAAGACAAGCCATATAAGAAAAAAAGTGTAAATATGACCATGAAGCCAGTCATGACTATAATTTGGGAGGATGTTATGATAATTGTAATGAATACGGAAATAATGAAGATGAAGCCAGCATAAATTAAACCCCAGGAGAACCTAAATAAAGACAAAATCATGTAAATTATTTTAACTTTATTAAGAAATATTTTAACTATACAAAAGCATCTAACAAATGATATTACACTTGTATCTGTCACCTACCTTAATAAATATGATAATTATAGTATGGGGGAAACCCATTATGCACTCCTTACCTGACCTCAATAATCTATCTTTCTCCTACTAAGGTAGCCACTTTCATACATACACCATATATAATTCCTATGAATTTGATTTCCTCTACCATCTAGCTACAATAGATAATACTAGTATAAGCAAACACCAATGGGAAAGTATGTTACAGTCCAGTAAATGACTATAAACAATAGTATGTCCTTGCTGGTACCTACAGTCAGGCATCAGCTCTGTGTGTATATATTATAGAAAGAGTATGAATACTTCTAAACTCTCATTCTGTATGTATTCTTCTAATATTTGCCTTTCTCAATCAATATTAAGAACATTATGCACTGCTTTATAATATTTCATTGTATCAACATATCCTAGTCTTCTGCTCATGGACATTCAAATTGTTTCTAATTTGTGTTCTCATTACAGTATAGCCCAGAATATTCTTCTATTTGGCCTTTTGGGGAAAATGCACAAGAATATATGTAAAGTGAAACTGCTGAGTCAAAGATTGAATCTTCACAAAAAACAAACAAAAATACCTGCTGTACATGGTGGCATATACGGATACTCTCAGCATCCAGGAGACTAAGACAGAGGATCACAGTGAGTTAAAGACCAGCCTGGGCTACATGGTGAGTTCAAGGCCAGCCTGAATTACAGAGAAAGACTCTGACTCAAAAGAAAAAACTGTATCTTCAGCTTTAGTTGGTATTTGCAAATTATCCTAATTATGGAATAGAATGATACTTAACAGCTATGGGTCAACTGAGTAACTTTACACATCAGGGGCATATAATAATTTGATCATTCTTGAGGAGCTCTGTATAGATGCATCTCTACTCTACTTATGGAACTAGTAGAAAACTGAAATTTCATAACTCCAGTAAGCACATTCCATTCTTCCTATTCCTTCTCATGATTTCTTAAATTGATATAAATTATGGCTTGCCTTTATATATTCACACTGTTTTGCTTTAGATATGTTCATGTTCATACTTTTACAAAGTACTTGTTAAGAATTAGCATTTAATTTTAACTTAACAGACTGTCGGGTGCATTAGTCCAAATTTCTGCTTTTTTGAAGATAAGAAAATTGAATGTAAACCCCTCCTATGTTAGTAGGGCTTATCCAAAATCAAAAATAAATCAGCAACAAGGAACACATCAAGCTAGAGACTTTTGCTCTCTCTACAGAGTCTTTTGCAAATTTAAAACTTCATAATTAAATATGAATTCAACAGCAAAAAATACAACACAAGACTTAAGGCCAGGATCTTGCATGAGTATGTCCCAATAGAACATATTTATGCTGCATGGGCTGCTTACTTAACTTATTTTTAATTTTCTGGATATTACAATATTTCAGCCTATATTAGAAATATCAGCATGTTTAAAAAGTACAACTCATTCTGCTATATTCACTTCCTGAATACAGAAGGGAAACACTTCAGCAAAGAATTGAAAATCTACAGTATAGGAGGATTATGAGTGAAAGAGATAAAACATTACCTAAAAAAAGAACCCATTGCAGGGTAGAGCTAAGAGATGCTAATAAACCTATAAAAACCTTCTAGCTAAAAACAAAGTAATTCACACATAATACTTAAAAAATAAATACTGGTTACTTTTCACATTTATGACATTAGTAAGAAAAAAACATGAAATGTATTTCCAATAGATACACAGCACTTTGTGGAAATGTTTTAAAATCTTTTTCTTCTTGCTTATGAGGATGCGTATATGAGTTCATATCCCTAGCTTTAAGTTACATACATCTAAGAATTATCCTGAGAACAAATCAGCTCAAATATACAATACTGTTTCAACTTTAATATGAGATTGATTGGAGACTCTCTAGCTTTGGGTGACTACCACCATTCTGTCCCAGAGGACTTGTTCTAAATTGGAAGGAAGCCCTTTGCACAATGATTCCCTGTGTGTTTCTTTCTAACAAACTTTGTGGGTGGCTATAAATCCATTTTTATTTTCCCATATGCACTTCAAAAAAAATTCTTCTCTATTTTTAAAGACATGACTTCCTCTTTTTCTGTTTTACAATTCATATAAATTAAAATTCTCTTTGGATCATAGTCAATAGAAAGTTGGAAAAGAAAAACAAAGTTGGACACAGCAAAAATGCCATAAAAAAAACCTGTTTGCTGAAGTAATGGCAGAAAACTTCCCAAACATGGAAAAAGATTTGACATACAAATAAGTGAGGCATATGAAATCCCAATTAATCATGTCCAAAATAAATTTACACCAAGCCATGTAATAACTGAGATTCCAGAAGTTCAGTACAAGAATAGAATGTTAAAAGTTGCTAGAGAAAGGAAACAAATCACCTGTAAAGGAAAGCCCATCACAATCACAGCAGACTTTTCAACACAAACCTTTAAATCAGGGGGAGCTTGGAGTGAAGTATTTCAGGTCTTGAAAGGAAATAATCTCCAACCCAGATTGCTGTACCCTGCAAAACTATCTTTCAAAATCAATAAAGAAATAAGACACTTCCATAACAAACAACAACTGAAGAAATTCATGACCACGAAACCAGCTGTACAAAATGTTCTGAAGGATATTTTTAAAAAGAGATAACAAAGACCACAGTTCCAAGAACACCAATAGAAAGAAGCTACCAGGTACAGCAAGCAATTAAACAGAGAAGAAAGGCAGGGAACCAACAACAGGAAAATAATATGATAAGGATAAGCAAATACATAACAGTTATAAGCACCAATATAAATGGCCTCAATTCCCCAATAAAAAAATAAACTGACAGAATGGATAAGAAACAAGATCCAATACTATTCTGACACAAGAAACACACTTAACTTAACAAGAAATTTATACCCTGAAAGTTAAAGGGTGGAAAACAATACTCCATGTGACAGGAACGCAGAAAAAAGCAGGGGTAGCTATTATATTTGCAGAGAAGGTAAACCAGAACAAGTCAAAAACTGATCAAAGGAGATAAAGAAGATCCTTACATACTTGTTAAGGGAAAACTCCAAGAAGAAAAGATAACAATCACAAATATATATACACCACATACAAGTGGACCCAACTACATGAAAGAAACATTAATAAACATGAAAAATAAAGCACTAATAAAATTGTAATGGAGGACCTTAATACCCCCACTGTCACAAACAGATAGATCAACTAGACAAAAAAATCGATATAAAGATATCAGAACTGAACCAAACCTGTGAACAAATAGACATAGTAGATGTCTACAGAGTGTTCCATCCCACCATATAAGAATAGAGATTCTTCTCAACTACTCATGGAATGTTCTCCAAAATACACCACATACTAGCTCATACAGTATGCTTCAATAAATGCCAAGGAACTGATATTATTCCATGCATATTGTCTGACCATAGTGCAATGAAATTGGAAGTAAGTGACAAAAGAAAACACAAAAACTTCATAAACACATGAAAATTAATTAACACCCTCCTGAACAGCCAATGGGCCACAGATTAAATTAAATTAAATTAAATTGTATCTACAATTAAATGATAATACTGATACAACATACCAGAACTTATGAGAGTCAAGGAAAGCCATCCTGCAAGAGAAATTTATAGTGGTGAATTCTCTTATCAGAAAAACAAGTGACCTCAAATTAACAACCTAATGTGGAACTTCAAACTTCTAGAAAAATAAGAGCAAATGAAGCCAAAACCTCATAGGAGGGAAGAAATTATAAAGATCAGGTCAGAAATTAATGAAATTGAGATAAAGAAAACAATACAAAGAATCAATGAATTGAAGAGCTGGTTCTTTGAAATATTAAATTTGATAAACCTTTAGCTAACCTTATCAAAAAAAGGAAACAAGAGACTCAAACTCGTGCAGTTAGGAACAAAAAGGATGAAATCACAACAGAGCCTGTGGAAATCCAGAAGATCATCAATACCTACTTTCAGAAACTTTATTCTAACACAATGGAAAACAGAAGAAATGGATAGATTCCTAGATACATATGACTTACCAAAGTTGAATCAAGAAGTTATAAAAACTAACCAAACACCTGTAAATGAAATTGAAAATGTAATTAAAAATTTACCAACAGGGGCTGGGGATTTAGCTCAGCGGCAAAGCGCCTGCCTGGCAAGCGCAAGGTCATGAGTTCGGTTCCCGGTACTGGAGAAAAACCAAAAAAAAAATTACCAACAAAGAAAAAGCCGAGGTTCCAATGGCTTCACTGTTGAATTCTACAAGAAATTTAGAGAAGATCTACTGCCATTACTCCTCAAGCTCTTAAATGAAATTGAAAGTAAATAATACTCTCAAAGTCATTCCTGGAAGCAAGTATTACCTTGATATCAAAACCAGAGAAGACTCTAACCAAAAAGGAGAACTATAGGCCAATCTCCCTAATGAAAATAAATGGCAAAATCCTCAATAAGATACTGACAAATAGAGTGCTGCAGATCATCAAGAAGATTACACACTATGACCAAGTAAGATTCATCACAGGGATGGTTCAACATATATAAATCAAAAAGTGCAATACACACTATATCAACAAAGCCAAAGACAAAAAAATCACATGATCATCTCAATAGAGATGAAAAAAACAGTTGACAAAGTCAAACATTCATTCATGATTAAAAAAAAAAAAACCCTAGAGAAAATTGGAATAGATGGTCTTTACCTCAATCTGGTAAAAATCTACGACAAACCAACATCCAACATCATACTAGATGAACAAAATCTGAAAGCTTTCACTCTAAAATCAAGAACAAGACAAGAATATCCATTATCACCATGTCTATTCAATATATTTCTGGAAACATTAGCCAGAGCAATGAGACAACAGAAAGAAATAAAAAGAATAAATATAGGAAAAAAAGAAATTAAATTATTATTATTTGCAGCTGACATGATACTCTACATAAAAGACCCCAAAAGCCCCACCAAAAGATTTCTGGATTTAATAATCAAATTTAGTTGCTAGTTGGATACAGAATTGACACTCAATAGCAATATAATACACAGATAGCAAACTCGCTGAGGGAAATTAGGAAAACAATACCTTTCACAATAGCATAGAAAATTTGAAATAGTTAGGAATCAGTCTAACAAAGGGAGTAAAAGAACTCTATATTGCAAGTGAGGGCACCCTAAAAATAGAGATGGAGGAGGATAACGGAAAATGTAAAGCCATATCTTGCTCTTTGGTAGGAAGAACTAGCATAGTGAAAATGGCCATACTCCCAAAATTGTTACACAGATTTAATGCAATCTCAATCACAAATCACTAGCATACCTCACAAAAATACAGAAAGGATTCCTAAAATTCATTTGGAATGAGAAGACACCTAAAATCACCAAAATAATTCTGGGCAACAAAGGCAAGTCAGGTGGCATCACAATTCCTGACTTGAAATTATACTACAGAGCTACTGTAATAAAAGCACATGGTACTAGAAAAAAAAATCCCCAAAAAACAAAAGTCAACACAACAACAAAAAAGACCCAAGGATACAACCTTGTCTTTTACAAAGGGACCAAACACCTTCACTGACAGAAAGATAGCCTGTTTAATAAATGGTCCTGGAAAAACTGGCTTTCAACATGCTGAAGACTAAAACTAGACCCATATCTTTTACCATATATTAAATGAAAACTGAAATGGATCAAATATCTAAATACTGGAACAGAAACACTAAATCTACTGGAGGAGAGAATACGTAGAACCCTTGAAGACACAGGTATAGGAAAAGAATTCATGAGCAAAACCCTGATTGTACAGGAAATACTACAAAGAATCCACAACTGGGATCTCCTCTTATTAAAAAGCTTTCACACAGCCAAAGAAATCACCAACAGAGTAAAAAGACAACCCAGAGTGGGAAAAAAATTTTAGCCATCTATTCTTTAAAGGACTAATATCTAGAATTTATAAAGAATTGAAAAAAATCAGACTCCTCAAATTTAGAGACCCGATCCAATTGGGCATCTGAGATGAGTACACACTTCTCAGATGAAAAAGTGCGAATGCCAAACAAATGTATGAAAAAATGTTCAACGTCATTGATCACTGGAGAGATTCAAATCAAGACAACACAGATTCTGTTTCACTCCAGAAGAATGGTGATTGTCAAGAAATCAATAACAAATGCTGGTGGAGCTGTGGGGGAAAAGGAACACTTATCCACTCTTGGTAGAAGTGAAGACAGGTGCAACCCTGTGGAGGCTCCTCAGAAACACTAAGACTAAAGGTCCCATTTGACCCAGGTATTCCTCTTCTGGGTATCTTCCCCAAAGAATTAAAAACATCACACCACAGCGATATATGTAAACCCATGTTTATAGCAGCACAGTCTGTAATAGCTAAATGTTGGCAACAACCCAAATGCACATCAACTAATGAATGGATAAAAAAGATATGGGTTTTTTATATAATGCAGTACTACTCCGCCATAAAGAAGGATACACTAGAGGCATTTATATCTAAATGGATGGACCTTGAGAGCATACTCTTAAGTGAGTAAATCAGACACACTTGTATAAATATTACAATATCTCTCTGATGTGAGAAACTGAAAGTATAAATAAGAGTCAAAATTTACAATAGATATGGTGAAATGGAAGAAAATTTTCAAAAGGAAAGGTGAACTAGGAAGGCAGAGGGGAAAGGAAGAAAAGTAAAATGATAAGATGAGAAAAGAAGGGTACAATGGAAAAAAAGTTTTCTAAAGAAGGGGAAGTAGGGTTGAAGGGAGGGGAAAAAAGAGGAATCAAGATCTATCATGTACAGGTGTAAATTCCCTATGGTGAATGTGATCATTATGTATATCTAATGTATACCAATAAACTTAATTAAAAATAAAGTTCTCTCTGTTGGGAAAATATACTTAACAGAGAGATAAAAATTTCATAGATCAGAATATTGCAGGGAATGTGTAGCTTGCAAAGATTTATTCAATAAATAATTATATATCCATTACAAATTATTCCACATGCATAGAGAATATTTTCTTGATATGAGGGATACATGGAGAGTTATTCCCCATGACTCAGTATTTTAAAACTATTTATGTTCTTTGGGGGTAAAGTAAACAGATTTTTTTTTTCACTTTTCTAGGCAATACACATTCTATCGCTGATAATCTTGTAAAATTCTGTCTTCTTGTGAGTTTAGAGTTTGTATGATTTGCTTTTCTGTTTAATAATCTTATTTGTTATTTTGCTCTTTGTTTTGATGCAGTTATTTGTTTTATGATACAAACCCATGAAGGCATGTATATAAACACGTTTATATTTCTCAATCATTGTAAATCATTTGTGGCACATGGAAGATATAAATATTAACACACCAAGCAAAAGTTCTGGTTAAGTCTTTCTACATGCTAGCCTATGTGCTATATGTTCTGGGCACATTACATGAGCTATCTCATTTAACTGTAACATGTGATATTTACTTCCTTCAAAGAAATAAGTGCCTGGTGGCCAAGTCTCTGAACCTTTTGGACTCTACTTTCTTCAACACCAGGAAGCTTGGAGAAAATGGCTGATCACTGGTAGATTAAGCAGAAGAGCAGAAGAGCTACATCAGAACACCTTAGTTGGAGTCCCAGATCCGACACTCACCATCTAGGCACTGCACACCTCTGACTCTCTTTCACTTTCACTTTCCTTGTTTACAAGTTGGACGGCAGTGCCTCTATCCCAGGCTTAGTTTAGAGTATTAATGGCACAGAAAAAGTGCTCAGTAAATTGTAACCATTGTTTTCCATGGCAAATTTAAGTATTAAATCAAGAATTCATAACAAAGAAAAAGCAGCCAGTACATCATTTAAACCATGATGTTCAGAAAGAATAACCTTTTCTCACTGTGTGAGTTTCTCTGTTAATCAACGTGTACTATTTGAGTTAATCACTCACCAGAATGCTGAATCTTGTAGACCCATCATTTTCATCAAATTCTTACACTTTTTTCTCTCTTTTGTAACCTCCAGTGATACAAAATATATAAATGAGGAGAAGTAAATCAAGCAGAGTAAAATAAAGATCTCATTTTGCAGAATGCCTCTAGAAATAAACGGTAATGTCTTCATATTTACAGCAGTAACTGACATCAACTCTTCCATCACAGGGTGATTTGTTGTGGTCTAAAAATTTAGAGGAACATAAATCATTATTGAAAGGACAGATATTGCTGAAGTCTGAGTAAGTTTTGTGGAGTTATGGATGTCAATTTCTTAGTTTTAATATTGCACTATAGTTATGCAAGATTTTAGCATTAGGGGAAACTGGGTGAAAGATAGCAGGGAACCTGAGTATATGTCATTTCTATGGTTTGAATGTGTCCCCTCTAAAGTTTATGTTGAAATTTCATCCCCACTGTGTTGACATTAGAGATGTGGACTTTGGGAAGTGATGAAGTAATGAGGGACTAGATCAGTACACCTACTTGGAACAGATCAGTGCTATACCAAAGGGCTGGACAGAAGACAGGTTCTCTTGATCTTATACTTCCCAGCTTATAAAACTATAAGAAACAAATTCCTGTTCTTTATAAATTAACCAGTATCAGGTATTTGGTTATAGCAACATCAGTGAACTAAGACAGTCCTCTTTCATCAAAACCTTGGTGCTGCTGGAGTTAGTTTATATTATACTATGTTAAACTAACCAAAAGATACATTACAGCTTTTCAGTTGAAGGCTTACTTCTATAATAGCAGCATTGATGATACTTTGCAAAGGTACAAATCCTCCATTCCAGTAGCTGGACAATATGCATGAAAAATCATCATTTCCCTTCCAGCAATGAGCTGTAAGCACAAAGAAAAGCATACGCACCATTATAGGAGGAGAGGAGTAGGGGAATAAGAAACAAGAATCTAAGGGAAAACAATCCATCAGTCAGAGCTTTTACCCTCAAAAAAGGAAGCAAATGGAAGTTCTTCCTAAGGTAATTTTATTGATAAAGACCACAAATGCACAGTAAATCTTATAAAATAAAAAGAAGATGAAAGTGAACATTCTGCTTCAAAAATACTAAACGCCATGCCATGCCTCAAAATGCCAAACACTTTCCAGCCCTACAACATTCTTTGCTCTTGAATATTCTCATTCCAGATGAATACGAACTTCACTCTTTCCGCTCATCTGGATCTCTGCTCAAAAGTAACTATCACAGAAGTCACTACAAATAAAATAGCTAAAAATCACTCTTCTACAATTTATCTGTTAACCTTGCTTTATTGTACTTTGTTCAGTGTATAGTAAGCTCTATGCTTTGTTAATGTCAGTCCCCAGAACCACAGAGCATATATTAGCACTCAGTGAATGAATGGGAAAGAACAGCTTCTACTGGTAGCATCAGTTCTTTCTCTAAGGGATCTTCTAATCCATCAGTCTCTCTTCCCTTCAGCTGCCTTCGTTATCACTGGAGGCACCATCAACTCACTGGGAGGTTTTGTTAGATTCTCCATGAAACATTTGCAATACATCTCTGGGCTGAATCAGGAGGGTTTGCTTATTTTGCCTGGATTAAAGTGCATCAGTGACTTATCCAATATTCTAGGTTTACAAGATGCCACAGGACCTAGCCCAAGAGTATCTTTAGCTTTATCCTCCCTTCACATTACTTTTCATGTACTTCTTCCACAGTTCTCTTTCTCACCCCAGGTTCTTCACATTTGTCTTTCTTCTCTCTGAAATACAGTGCCACTAGTTCCTCAGATCTGACATACTCCTGGGCTAACTCCCCACAGGAGACATTAGATTTGCTACTAATTATTTAATGTCTATCTTTCCTACTACATTGTAATCTCACATGGTGTTGGGACATATCAGTCTCAATCACCCTTGCATGCTTTGAAACATACACCCAAGAGCTCAGTAGGCATATGTGGAATTATTCTACAATCTTTACATGGTAAAACTCTAGTGGGAATGTATTTTTGGATTTGGAATAAGTTCAACAATAAACTGTCATTCTATTTTCTCAGATGCCATTGAAAGAATCTCTGTTGTGCACTCCCACCTATTCTTTTAGTTAAAAACATGAAATTTTATGTCATGAAATTTTATATGAAAACTCACCTGATAAATCATCTTCCTTCACCAATGGCCCTTGAAAAACGGTCAACTTGTAAGAAAAAGTATCATTAAAGATGATTCCCACAGCATGTGGTAAATTCTGTAACAGCAATTTATCCATATATTTTTTATTTGGCACCCCGATGATTCTTTCTTCTGTGAAATACAAGGTAAAAATAGACATAGAAAATTGTCAAAGAGTTTCACCAAAACAAATGTGATATGCACCAATGTGTTATTAGATATTCCATTATATTTAAAATAAAAATCTTTTCCCATGAAATCAAATGAACTAAAAGGCAAGGTGGGAAATTTAAATATAATGTTCGAGACTCTAGAATCAGGAGAAATACATTAGAATTAAGTGTTTTCTTTTAATGATGGTAAACATCAGGCAAGTGTTAGGTACATAAATAACTTTATGGTGGGATAAGTAATTAATAAGAAAATTAAATACACAAAAAATATTTTAGTTACTATATAGCTGAGAATTTTGGATGTTGTATTTCCTTAAACAAAGACAATTTATATTACCTTTGTCTTATAAAGAAAACAAGATAAAGTGACTGTTTTTAACACCCAGAAATCTCACTTGTTAGAAATTGAGTAATAGCCAGATTGTACCCCACTTGCCGATGAATTTAATACAGTATTATTTCTAATCTTGACCTAATTTAGGATGAGGACTTCTAAAGATGTCTACAAATGATACTACATGCAGAAAAGAATAATTTTCATTATCCATTTCATTTTCCATAATTACGATGCAATATCTATGACTCAATCTTTTATTAGATTCTTCTCCTGAGCTATAAATCATAATTGTTGCACTTCCTTATTAAAGAAATACACACACACACACCAATGGATATATTCTTCTAGTCACTATTCTGTAAATCTGAAATTATACACCTGTTGTGGCCAGCAGAAGTGTGGGCCTTCCCAAACTGAATCTTCATCAAGCTGAGAAGACTTAGAAGGATAACTCTTGTGACTTAAACACCTTTTTGAGCCCCAGACAGCTTTGGGAACCTTGGTGAGACACCCTCATCCTTCCCCCACTGGGATGGGAGCCAAGCTGAGCCCTGGAAAGCTTTGAGAGCATCAGAGACTGCACCCTACCCCCTACCCCATCACAGGAGCCATACTGAGCACTGGAGACCTTTGCCCAGGTCTTTGCCCTGCCACTCCCACACCATCACGGTAGTGAGGCTGAGCTGTAGGGAACCTCCAGGGAAATGATAAAATGAAAGAGCAAAATGCAACCTCAGACCTCCACCTGACCTAGAACAAGCCCAGGAGACACCAACATAGAAAAGTTTGGAAGTCACACACCTGAAATTTCTGAAATGATAGCAACTGAAATAAAGAAAATACTCCATTAGGTCACAGATGAAATCAGATCAGATATAATCTCTCAGTTAAAAAAAAAGAAATGACAACAATAATGAAGAATTGCTCAGCACATCCAAAGAAGATATAGATAAAAAGTAGAAGAGCATAGAAAAATGATGGAAACCTTGAATGAACAATATAGGAAAGAATTAGAATGTATGAAACAGATTCAAACAGGTATCCAGAAAATTTTAAATTCTATCAAAAGCTGGCAAAACTGCTTGAATGAACAATATAGGGAGGAATTAGAATGTAGGAAACAGATTCAAACAGGTATCCAGAAAATTTAAAATTTCCTCAAAAGCTGGCAAAACCGACCGAATGAAGCTGAAGATAGAGTTTCAGACCTTGAAGACAGTATTGCAGCTAATGATCGTGAAAGGAAGAAACTCTTAAAAATAACAAGGAACCAGAAAATAACAATTCAAGAGCTGCAAGATAATGCAAAGGAAAACAACATAAGAGCAACAGGTGACAATGAAACAGCAGGAGTCAACACAAATGACATAAAAAACTTTGCAGAAGTAATAGCAGAAAATTTCCCAAGCATAGAAAAAGAATCTGACATACAGTAAATGAGGCATATAGAACTCCAATTAGCTACAACCAAAATAAATCTATACCCAGACATACAATAATCAAGATCCCAGAAATTTAGCAAAAGAACAGAATATGAAAAGCTGTTAGAGAAAAGAAACAGGTCACTATAAAGGAAAGCCTATCAGAATCATGGCAGATTTCTCAGCACAAACCATCAAGTCAAGAACAGCTTGGACTGAAGTGTTTCAGATCCTGAAAGAAAACAACTTCCAACCCAGACTGACATACCCTGATAGTTATTTAGTTAGTAGAATGTATCACTGTGACTTCAAATTAACATGTATACATCTTATAGAAAAAAGTAATCAGTAATTCTTTCTTGCCTTTAGTACACCTACCTTTCATAAAAGGAGCAAATGTTGTTTTATTCATTATTTGCTGGGTTATGTTAGAGACTGGTGTGTATATGACCATTATAGAAGAACTATTAAATTTATCTACCCTCCCAAGATCTTGAGGAGGCATTCCAGGAAACTGGATAGTTTCTCCAAAATATGAAAATACACCTGCATACAGTCCTAGAAGTATTGGGATGCCCCATTCCTATAAAACATTTTAAAAATATAGAAAAGAATGGATTTAGATACTTTTCACATAAAATCAGTCAATACTGATGAATTGTTGAAGACAAATTCCAGTTTAACTATGTACTCTTCAAATCAATGACAACCCAATGAAAAATAAATACCTAGAAATATGGAAATAAATACCTGAGTTGTTAACCAGGTCCATCATTTTTAGATGGGTGCTACAAGTCAAGTTTTGTCTTTTTTTAAAATTTATTTTAAAAATAAAAGAAGGAAAACATATTAACAAACAGACACCCATTTACAAAATAGCATAAGTCTCTATTTGTTTTCCTGAGAAACCACTTTGAAGATATCAATACATAATACAAAAACCATTATTAACTTCCTACTACTTTGCCTGTAACTCTGTATTGTTTGCATTGTTCTTATGCTGTTTTGTAAATACAAGTCAGTTTTTACATTAAAACATGAAGTACTTCAGAAGACCATTCCCTCCCACAAAATAAGATCTAACAAGGTAGATCTTATTTTCAAGGAAATAGATTATGTAAAAACTAACAGGATGTCTTATAGGGTAACAATCTCCATATTTCTAGGTAGCAAATTCTAGAGTCTGTAAGGCACTGAGTTTTCCAGATAGGGATCATAGTGGCAAATAGCAATATTTTTATCAATTATCATATCATTGTGTTAGAAAATAAAAGACGCTGGGCATGGTGGCACATGCCTATAATCCTAACTACTGGGAAGGCTGAGAGAGAAAGATCATAAGTTTGAGGCCCTTTGGGCAACTCCAAATTCTAAGAAAAAGTTTTTTTTTTTTAACCTGGAGATGTAGCTCAGTGCTATCTAGGTGTAATCCCCAGTAAATACTAAACAAACAAGAAAAATAAAAGGGTGGGGGAGGAGAAGAAAGAAGAACTGAAGGATCTGAGTGGCTTGAATGTAGAGACTATCTGTAGATCACCAATATGAATAATCTCTTCCATCTTGATATAATGCTGGAGTACATCCCCAGGCTCCCAAAAGTAAGTGGGACCAAATAAATGATTGAGTTCTATCCAACGTAATGTAGACAGAATTCACAGGTGCCCTTATCAGGACTGGATAATGGAGCTAAACACAATCTTCTATATTATTTCTGTCTCAATTCATCTTTTTCTTGACCTACTGATTGGATTCAGAGGATTCCATGGACATCTCCAGGATCTAGGAAGATGGTAGAGCTCGTACATGAAGAAGTTTTAGTCCCTGAATGATTAGAGAAGATTCTTCCACTCATCCAACCCACTTCTCTACTACCAAACTTTAGCCAATGACTTCCATTCTGAGAAGCCATAAGTTGTAGGCTAGTCACCTGTCATTTGCCCACCATTTGATTAATGCAAACCAACAGTGGCGTTACTTTATTATAATACTTGGGAATAATCTTAATGCAGAAAATTAATAGCCTTTAATATAAGACTACATAATCAACAGTTCTCAATTTACAGTAGGCAAATTTTTACTATTTCTTGGCTCTAAAACTTTTACAAATAATTTTTTTTTTTACTTTTTTCTTATATAATACATGGTAGCTGTAACATTTGGCCATAATTTACCAATATAATTAAATTTTAACTTCATCTCCTTAAATATGTTTAATACTTTTATTCTTTACAGTTCTATGTTACTATTTGGGAATTGCTGTAAGTCTCTGAATTAAACAAACTGCAACTAGAGAAAACCTTAAAATCAATAAATACAGCCTGACAAATAAAATACAACATTTGTAATCACTAAACAATCAAATAAGAGTGCTAAATGTAAAGAGAGGCAAACCATCAGACATACCAATGAGCTCTCCCTTTTCATCCTCCATTTCTTAAGAAAATTCTTACGCAGAAGTGCTTGAGTTTGCTGATATATGCTTATCTGTGTTTTGTTCATTTCACCTGTCCATTAAATGAACAAAGAGAAAGTAAAGCAGAAAAATAAGTATTAGGAGAAAATTTTGATTTTACTTTTTGTTAAAATAGTTCTTCTACAAACAGCTCAAATGGTTTAAAATATTATTGTAATAACTAAAATTTCTTTTTTTTTTTTTTTTTTTTGGTTTTTCTCCGGTACCAGGAACCGAACTCACGACCTTGCGCTTGCCAGGCAAGCGCTTTTGCCGCTGAGATAAATCCCCAGCCCCTGTAATAACTAAAATTTCACCTCAAATATTTATATATTCCCTTCAAGCTGTCTGGTAGAGTGAGTTTGGGTGGAGAATTAGAATGATTATTATCACTCTTTTATGATAACAGAGTATTACAGTGGAAAATCTACTGTTAAGAGCTTGTAATCTGGAAGCCAACCTCACATTTTTACCTCCTATCAGAATTCAAAATTGTGAATACAATAATTAAATTATATCTAATCCTATTAGTAGTCATTTCTTGTTCATTGCATTTTAATAGGAATCTCAGAACTAATCAAATTAATAGCAAAATTCTATTTGAATTTATCTGAATGACAAATTAAGCTCAACAGATATAACCTCAGTGAAAGTACTTACCTTCAGAATGAAGTAAACAACTTTTAACAAATGAATTAGGATGTGGGATAATAATCCAGGCTCAAATTACTTGAAACTTGATTCTGGGACACAGGAAGATAAACTGAGTTCTCTGTTTTCCTGAATTCAGAAGTCCCTGAGTAACTCAAGAAACAAACTACAAAACATTTTTTAAAGAAGAAGAAACTTACAGGAGAAAATATTTTATACCTAAATGATTTCAAATAAACAAACACAAACCATTTTTTCAGTTTTTATAATACCCCACTTTAAACCTCTCAAGTTTGCAAATCATGATTTTGACACAATTCCCCCTCAGCTAATATGAAAGCAAATTTTACTAGTTTTCCATACTTTACTGTTTATCTACACAATAAATGTTGGATGGGAAAAAGTACAAAAATTCATACACTAAGTCTTTAACATAAAACATATAAGTATTTGGAAACGTCTGAGAAATAGATTGGTTTTCACAGTGTCCATTCATATAGTTGGCATAACACAAAAAAATAAAAGCTTTACTTACTGTCAGGAAAATTAGAATAAGTACTCAGGAAACAGTCAAACCACAGTTCTCTTTTTGTGTAGTGCAACAACTAAAACTTTTTTGCTGCTTCTTCATTTATTTCTTAAGCGGATGGCTACTCCCAACAGCTCTTACTCAGATTGGTTTCTGAAAAGGGGTTGTTTCTGAAAAAGTTAAGCAAAGCTGCACATGATGAAACTGTTTTGTTTTCTGTTCTTTTTGCTTCAGTCAGTTATTCTGCAGGGAAATAACTGTTCTGTGATTGGGTGGAATAACAGAAACCGTGTGTTTGTTTATTTGGCCTTTCAACTCTACCGAGAGGGGAAATGGTAAATAGGAAAAATGGTACTAGTCCATGGACATTATGAGACAAAGATGGAGGGAAGAGCAAAAGAAGAGTAAGAATAATAACAAGAAACCAGTTAAATTCGTATGAGAAATCTCTGTCTTTTTTTCCATTACTGATATTTAACATATCTGTGAATTTGTCAGATTTGGAATAAGCAGGCAGAACATAGTGGAGCAGAATTTTTTTTTCCCCTGATAGAGCTAAGCAGTCCATAATCTGTCTTGGAAAAACTGGCAAGGTGGACAAATGAATAGTAATGAATAAATTCCCTTCCCCTGATGTTTTCATAGTAAATGCAGGATTTTATAAGATGCAAGAAAAAGATAAAAGTAGATTGCTAATGGCTAAAGAAAAAAAAATTCAGGTGAATTTTTGTGCATGAGTACAGGAAAGAAAAACGAAAAAGTATTCTATTTTCATTTCAAAGTCTCTCTGAAAAGAATTGCAAAGTTCTCTTGACCTGCCACAATAAAAGGCAAAACAGGAAACCAAAGTCCATGAATTGGGAAATCTCAAATATTTGTCATGGCTCCCAATCCACAGATGTTAATAATCATAAAGCTGAGAAATATTCTGAAGTTGGATAACCAAAAAGAGAAAGTGCTAAAGCCACTATATATATATATATATAAATCTTTAGCAATTAGTCTTACTTTTAAAAGTAGTTAACAGTGAAATCTTGTATGTCTTTTACATTTAAATGGTAGAAACAGAGGTAGTAGAGGTGTTCTTGTGTCTCTTGATCTGTGGGAAGGCTACAAACTTAAAATTTTGCAGCAATAATATAATGAAAAGTTTGTATTACAAATTTTTATGACTTTTACTCTCCATTTTAGGAGTCATTTTTGTTCTGCCTTTCTCATAATCATATTAAAATTTGCAGCTATGAAACCAATTATTTCTTAGATTGTAAATATTTTACGTTATATACTATTTCTTGTATGTGCTTAGTCTTCCTCGCTTTGACTTCTTAATAAATTCTGGTTTACTTTCATTTGTGGAGACCATTTTCTTCATTTAAATGTGAAGATTTCTCTACAAACAGTGACAATATAAATGAGAATGGTGAGTAAAATATATTCTAGATATACAACCAAACTTAATAAACAAGGAAGAAAACATAATGAAAAGAACTTAATACACACTGAAAGAAAAAAAGGAAGGCATATGCTCAGGTAATAAAATTGAAAAGGGGAATTTAATTTTTCCTGGAATTATGAGTGGTATCTCAGACAATGGAGAAGGAGATATTAGATATATTGGACTGAGAACTGGATCTCAAGTTTCTTAAGGTCTCTGTGAGCTGGATTTGATCTTTAATGAAGTGGGATGCAGGAATTCACATCCTTGCATGAATTCAGAAGCTGTATAGAACGGTTTAGTGTTAAAAGTAGGCTAGAAAATTTTCACCTATTACCTATAGAAAGCAGTACAGATGGCTGGACAATCTCTGTGATACACAGAAAAAAGAAAACTCCAAGTATGCATACCATATGTCAGGTAAAGGAGACAGAAGAGAGATCTCCCAGTTTAGTAACAGAAACAATACGACAGCAGTTGCTATAAGCGCGTTACAATAAATTTGGTTCAAATTCTAGTTCTGTGATCACATTTCCGAAGAAAAGACATTGGGAGTGAAGGCCAGCAGCGTAAGACAGCACCTTCAGGATTTAGAGTCTAGACACCTGGAACGCAACAACTTGGTGAAGAGAACAGAAAGAAGAGCCCCAGGAATCAAGCAAAAGCTGACAGGGAACCAACCGGGCATGGTGGCGCATGCCTGTAATCCCAGCACTCGGGAGGCTGAGGCAGGAGGATCATTGTGAGTTCAAGGCCAGCCTGGGCTACAAAGTGAGCTGAAGGCCAGCCTGAACTGCATAGTGAGACCCTGGCTCAAAAAGACAAAAAATAAAATAAAAAAAAATATGCTAGTTGCTGGGAGAAGGCCATTTACATGGTTGGTATCACTCA
>NW_004955478.1:3585862-3637598 GCF_000276665.1 Chinchilla lanigera | reverse complement strand
AAAAAAAAAAAAAAAAAAAAAAAAAAAAAAAAAAGCTGACAGGAAAACTAGAATTCACAGAGAAACTGGGAAAACTGAAGACAATGGAGAGAATAGAACAAGTCTGGACTGTGAATGCCAGCTCCAGGGAGGAGGACCTATCTCCACAAACGCAAAGTAAACCCCAGGGAAACAAAGCAAGGAGCATGCAATGCTAGGCCTCCCCGAAAAATCCCACAGCCGTTGTACACTGTACATTCAGTGTGGAATTTTACCATGAAACTGGCTCCTTCCACATAGCAGACTAGATCTGAAGAAATCCATTGCAGTACCCACCCTAATTGGAAGTAATTTAATCAGGAGCCGTTTTCGGAAAGAATGAATTGTTTAAAACTAAACTACTCTGGGACTCAGAAGTCACAGAACAAGTACACTTCTGGGTTTCTGCAGTCACCTCACCCCAGTTTTGACTGGGCAGGAGATGGCCACAGTAGACAGGAGTAGAGAAGGAAAAGGCTAGTCAGGACATCTGAGAAGTTTAAGTAGTGGCAAGCTCAGGCTGGAGGGATATGATGGTCTCACCCACTGTGGTGTGTTTTTCTGAGGGGGCTGGGTATGAAAGCACTTGCATAACATCCAGTGGACTGCCTGATATTTCCCCAACCACATTGCCTAAGTCTAGCTCCCTCCATCTGCCAGTGTGATCAAGGATATCCCTTAGCTATGACGGCTACCACATCTCAGAGCATATAGACCATGAGGCCTCTGGAACAAGGTGGGCACTGCCCAAGCTCATAGGTCAGAAAACTAAGCATGGATAGCGGTGACTTGAAGTGAGGAGAGGGAGAGCAAGCACTAGGAGCTGCTGGAGTGAATACCACTCTAAGACAGAAGCCATACTTTTGATTGATCCTGCCCAAAGGAAAAGTGTGGTAAGACTCATCATGCACACGGAAAATAGAAATTGAGATGAAAATAAAATAGGGCTTAGTTGTGGCTTGCTATTGCCGCTCCTCATACCTGGTGGTTTCCAATAATACTACAGACCCCGAGAAGGAGCCATTCACTCAAACACATGGAAAAAGGTTTTTGTTCTCATTTCTCTTTTACTTTTCTTTTCTTTTGTGTGTGGGGTTATTTTGGAGTTTCTATCTTTCTTTTATTTTTCTCTTTTTTATTTTTCTCTTTGTTTTATCATTTGTCCTCATTTATTTTATTTTTCTGATTTTTTTCCTTCTGCTACTTTAATTTTATTAACTTTCTTTTACTTTTTGATTTATCTCTCTTTTCTGTCCTCTTGCTTCTCATCTTCCTTTTCTTTACATTTCAAAGTTTGCTTCTTTTATTTTTCCCTTTTCCTACCCCTCCATTTTATTATTACAGTTAAGCTTTATTAGCTTTTTAAATATTTGGTTCACTAAATGCTATTTTTGCTGATCTATTTTCTACTACTACTGGTAATTTGGTTTTTACAGTCAGTAAATACTTACTATACCAGTCAGGTTTTACTAAAGAAATGGATACAATGCAAGATATACAAATGTATAAGAAATGACAAGATTGGCTTACAATGCTGAGCCACAGAGTTGGATGAGGAAGTGTGCAGAGGGCGTCTGCACACTGGAGGCTGAAGGGTTCATTCCAAGGTCTGGAGCTCACTCCAGTGTTCCATGTAGGCCCATATCAGGAGGCCGATGGGTCTGTGACACAAGGCTGAAGAATATATGCCAGAAAGCTAAACAGTCTATGACAAAGGCTGAAGAGTCCCAGGAGGAAGTTAAACAGTTTGTGGTAGAAGCTAGGAGACAACGCCCAAGCTGAGGGTGAAGACTGGAGCTCCTCTGAAGAACCAAAAATTAGTCCTTTCTCATTTCCTTTTTATTGTATCTCATTTCCTATTTATACCACTCACACCATCTCCATGCCTTGCACAAGTTCAGGATGTTTACAAAGTGAAGACCCTGAACCCCTGCTGAATCACATAGTTAAACTTCTAAACTTTTTAAATTGACACGGCAAATCAATCATTACAATTCACCCCTTGTCAACTTGGCAACAAGACACATTTTTTAAAACTGGTTTTCAGACACAAAGACATGCTTATTCTTCTTATTTCATAACTTGAACATTATAATTCAGGTTTAATAATCCTTAAGGACTAGTATTAAGCCTGTCAATATTATATTACATCAGAACCATAACATTCTACCCATGCCCCCCGAAAGACTCATGCACATCCCTTTATGCAAAAGCCATTTAGTCCATCTGCAAGAGTTGCCAAAGTCCTAACAGTTTTAGCATTGCTGAGAAGTCCAAGTCCCAAGTCTCTTCTGAGATTTAAGGCAAACTCTTAGCTGTGAGCCCCTGTACAAATGAAAGCAAAATTAAACACTTCCAACATTTAATGGCACAAGATAAATATTCTCATTCCAAAAGTTACAAATGGGGGATATAAATGATTGAGACCAAAGCAAATTCAAAATCCAGCAGGGCACACATTAAGTCCTGTAGTTGCATGTGCAGCATCCAAAGCAATCTGTGGCAAATTTTGAGCTCCAAAGAGCTTGGGTCACTCTGTCCTTATGCCACTTCTGGTGCTTGTAGCTCCCAAGGCTTCTCTTTTGGGACTACTCTGCTCCATCCTTGCAGCTTTCCTTAGACAATCCATGTTTTTGGCTTCTCCAAACATTTGGGGTCTCCACTGCACCTTTGGCTTCAGCTTACAGCTTCACATATTTCCCTCTCAGGATCACACTGCCTGGCCTCACACACTTTCTGAAATCAGGGTGAAAACCACCTTCACTTCATAACTCTTTCATTCTGCATGCACCTAAAACCAGTGCCACATGGATGATGCCAAGGTTGCTTCCAGTTGGAGCAGTAGCCAGGCTTCCATCTCTCTTGGCTGTAGGGGTCAAGTGCCTGGATCTCTGAGCACTCTGAATCCAATTCTGAAGAATAAGTTTTCTATGCTGCTGCCATTCTGGAGTATGGTGCTCTGTGGCTTTCTTAGCAGAGCAAACTATTTCACTTTTGCAATTTTGAGGGTGCAAAGGGTGGAGACTTGCTGCTTCTTATGACACTCTCAGACCATCTTTTGTATTCTCCTGTTCCTTCTCGGCAATCGAAATCTTCTCTGCTCTATCTTTGCAGTTCACAGCTTTGCTGGAGCATTCTTTCTGGCCAAACTTACAACATTTTAAATCAGCCTGCTGGGCTCTTTGCTCTTGATTTTCAACATAGATTTGGCTAAAAGTTCCAAACAGCATCCATGCCACATCCTCAATGTTTGACTGCCTTGAAATTTCTTCTGCTAGATTAATTAGTCTACTGCTCTTAACCTCAGTGTGAGGTAGTCTCTGGACACAAGCAAAATGCAGATAAACTTTCTGACAAGCCTTAATATACATCATCTGGTGTCCAGCAGTCAATGCAGTCCTTCTTCACAGCTGAAACCTCCCAAACCTGGTATTTACCAGTTTTCTGGTCTTCTGAGCTTTAACCAAAATCTCCCATACAAAACAGCCTAAGGCATTCCAGCACTTTCTTTTCAGATGACATCTCTGAACCTTTCAAAACTTGTCCTACAAGCCAAACTCAAAGGCTTTTGAACCACATGGTCAGGTACAGTCACAGAGATGATCCCACTTCTCTGGTACCAAATTCTGTGACAGTTACTTTTCTTTTATTGCTGAGACAAAATACCTGATGCCCAAAATTCAAAAAGGAAAGGTGTATTTAGCTCACAGTTTGTAGAGGTTTTGGTCCATATTCAGCTGGCCCCAAGGCAGGTGGCATGGTGGCATGGCAGAGAAGCAACAGTTCTTAGTGGTAGAAGACAGCAAAAATAACAAGAGCAAAAGGGGGAGAGCAAGCATCTTTGTCTCACTTATATTGCATGCAGGCTACCCAACCTAGGGTGGGTATAGCACTCACACCATCTCCATCTCCATGACCTCCTCTTGCATAGGTTCAAGATGTTTAAAAAGGAGGACTCTGGCCCCCTGCTGAGTCACTTAGTTAAACTTTTAAACTTCTCAAGTTGACACAGCGATTCAACCATTACAATATCCAAGGGCATAAACAGCCACCCTAGGGCATGTCCTATACACCTTAGGATGTAGAACTGTTGAGTCACTTAAGCTTCTAAACTTCTCAAGTTCACCCACTGTATCAACCATTACACTTACTGTATGTCAATATTAGGTTTGTTTTTATATCTACGCTATTATTATAGTTCTCTTTTCTATTGATAATGGTAGCTAATATTTGTTCTGTCATTGTTTCATGGACATTACTGTTCATTTTCCCCACCCTGTGTGCTTCTGAGGATCAAACCCACAGAAGAAATTTGGATACTAACAAGGTCCTCTGATATTATAAAGCATAGTTTAAAGAGGGGTATAAACACCAAAATATAACCAAACACAAGCACACATCACTGGGATCCAGATTCTAGTTAAAGAGAGCTACATATACAGAATGTTTCTACCCTAACTGATCTTCAACTTTTAGCACAAAAACAATAGATATATGAAAAAGCAAGGCAACATGATGCCTCTAAAACCCTTGCCACTTAGACACTGAAGTAAAGGAAGGTACAAGCAAAGAATCAGAAAACCAAATGATCAAAATATTGGAAGACCTCAAAGAAGAAAGACATGTGCTATTTCATAAGATATTTAGCAAGCTTCAAGAGGACTTTATTAAACATACAAGTAATTTTACTGAAGGATGTTCAATGAGCTTAAATAAGACAGCTAAAGAAGACAATTCAAGATATGAATGACCAATTGGGTAAAGAATTAGAAATTATGAAAAGAAAGGAAGCACAAATACAATATCTGAAAAATTCCATAAAATACACCTAGTAGATTCAAATAATATGAAGACAGTATTGAAATTGAAGACAACGTGGACATAATAGATCATAAATTTAATGATATCTTAAAGATGACAAGACAGCATGCAAGCTAGATAGCTACTAGATAAAAAACCAGAATTATAAGGAAAAATAAAAAATAGATGACTCAAAGTGTATAAAAAGATTTTTCAAGCCCTGAAAGAAAACAGTTTTCAACCTTGACTTGTATATCCTATAAAATTAGTTATTAAAATTGAGGGAGAAGTAAAGGCTTTCCATGACAAAGAAATCCTAAAGAAATACATAAAAACTAAAGCAGCATCGTAAAAAATACTTAATAGAATCCTAGATAGAGATTAGGAGACCACCAGTTCTGAAGAACCAAAAGGAAAGCATATAACTAACTAAAAAAGTAGTTTAAGAAATTGAAAAAATAAAGAATCAGCACTACAAAAATTATCCAATATGGGATTTCATGAACACCTTATAATACTAACTCTCAATGACAATATTCTTAACTCTCAATCAAAAGACATACACTGGCAGATTGGATTAAAAAAAATTTACATATATTTCCTATAGCAGATGACTCATCTAAAAGGAAGCACACTGGCTGGGGGTATAGCTCAGTGGCGTAAGCACCTGCCTGGCAAGCACAAGGTCGTGAGTTCGATCCCCGGTATGGCACAAACAAACAAACAAACAAACAACAACAACAACAAAAAAAGGAAGCACACTGAATAAAAATGATGGGTGGAAAATGATACTTGACAAAAGGACAATGGAAGAGCAGCATGCCAAAACATATGGGACACAATGAAGTGGTTGTAGGAAGAAAGTCTATAGCTGTGAATGCACATGTTAGAAGAACTCAGCAATCCCAAATAAATAACCAAATGATGCTTCTCAGAGACTTAAAATGCCTGGAAAATTGTAAAAGCTCAAAAGCGTTATTTAGTGATGCCGATACTCCTCCTACTACTGGTACTATTGGAGCACCATCAAGAAAACATGAGCTGTTCTATAGAGACATGTCCAAAATCCAGGAGATAAAGTAATAAAATATTAAAAAGTCTTCCTTCCTGAAGCAAACCTCATGACCACAATCGTAACATTCACAAAAATCAGTAGACCAAATGGATGAAACTATTAGCAAGTTCCGGGTCTAAAGATAATACAACTATGAGAGAGTGTATAAAATATATATTCTAAGTATTAAAGAAATCATGTAAATTAGCTAAAACTGAAGAAAATGAGCAGTAGGACTAATAAGAAAATAACCCATTCAAATGTATAAGTGCTGGGCTGGGGATTTAGCTCAGTTGCACAGTGCCTGCCTGGCAAGCGCAAGGTCATGAGTTCAATTCCTGGTACCGGACAAAAAACAAAAACAAAAAAATGTATAAGTGTTTAAAGATATTTGTAACTAAAATAAAAAATTAACAGTTTTTATAACATAATAGACATAGGTGAAAAAAGAAATATATCCGAAGAAGTCACATATAACCTATGAAAAGACAGCTGGGAAAATACTGAAGAGAGTTTAAGACAATAGACAGGACCAGAGTATATAGCACATGTGTAATGTGTATTCAATAATAAGGAAAATAAAGTGAATAAATAACAAGGCCACTCAAAGACCAAATGGCTGTTTCCTCTGAATTCAAGGTCTGAGTGCTCAGATTAATACACAAAGTGCTCTGTGTAGAATTGTAAACAAAGAATTCAACCACCAAACAGTTTGTAGTGACATTTGAAAATGGGGTAAAAGAAAAGAGAAAAAAAAGGAAAATATTTAAAAGCAATAAAATGGAAAATACAGATTACTAACTAAGGATCAGTGGTTAGCTAAAAGATGTCATAAAATAACAAAATAATGCCCTGAAAGAGAGAAAAGAAAATGAACAATCAACTTTAATTTCTATATTTAGCTGGAGCAGTAATTTTAATCATCTATCTTTTCCCCTTTTGCATGTTTTTCTGTTACAAGCTTCTATATTTTGATATCTTGCTGTATGAAGAACACGCACAGATATCCATTTGTGGCCAAAATGACTAAGATCAAACATTGGGATTATGGCAGCATTGCCTTAGAAGCAAATCTTAGTAATGAGAATAGTTCTCTCTACAAAGCTACCCCAGCTGACAGTGTCTCAGTACTTACTCAGAACTAATAGAAAGAGCAAACAATCCCCGTCTAAAACTTGCACTACTCCAGCTCCAATCTGTTAGCTTAGTTTGAAGTCAGCTGACAGAGGTGCAGCAGCAAAAGGCCCACTCTTGTGAGCTTGCCAAAGGAAGACAAAGCTGTCCCCAGAAAATGAGAACTTACTGTGAGCTAAGTACTCCCCAAAGTGAATTCTAAGTGATGTTATTTCTAACATATTCACTGTTTCAGTAATTAACTTGGCTTCTTTGGAGAACTTTACTGATTCTCCCATTGGAGTTTAATATTTCTGTAATCTAATTCTCCTCATCAGCCCAATGTTTTTCTTTTTGCCCCACTAATGACCTGTATTCCAGATTGCCCAGCACTGTTTAGCTGTTGTGGCCTCTCTTGTCGATTGATTAGGTCTATGTTCTTTTTTGCATTTTTGCTTCCTTGTTTTACTTTTTCTACTTCTTTTTTAAACAGCTAACCTCTCTGTCTTCCCTTTCGTTTTTCTCTGTAAATGGTTACACACAAGAGTCACCAGAAACAAACGCCTTATTCATTTACACTACTCCCACAGCCTAGAGGTGGCTCGGGCTGAACAGTAAGGACACTTGGTAGTATTTCCTTTTCTCCACATGATCCCAAATTTGGTTCTGAGTGAGGAAAAATATAAAAACAATATGATGCTGCCTGGTAGAAGGAATCTTTGACTGAGCATTTTCTTCCCCAGATGACCCAATCCTTCTCTGTTCAGTGACAGAAAATACTTTTCTTAGCTTGAGCATGCTCTGGGACTCCCTGCAAACTGAGTAGAATAGCATAAGAGAAACTTTTAGATCTCGCTTCACTTTCCACCTGTCATGCTACTCACAGACTGGAAATGTGTGTGCTGCCTACTGGCACCTTCCTTCAGTAAGGAATAGCTTGGAATGATAACAAAGTTCCCTGGGGATTGTACTCAGAATCTCAGATCTCTCTCTCTGTCTTTCTCCCTCTCCCGCTCTCGCTCTCTCTCTCACTATAAATGTTACCTTTCTTTGTATTTTGTTTTCATTTTAGAGAATGAGAGGAAGAGTTTTATGAAAAATAGGTACTTCACTTATTAATACAAGAAGACTAGAAAGACTTCTTTACCTTGGAGTTTTTCTGTAAGTTTAGAGAAACCAATTAGTTGGACTGGTGGAAATTTCCCACACAAAAACCTAGAAACTCCAAGAATACATTGAAAGTGATTAAGTAGATAACTGTCCAAATTATAAAAGGAACATTCTAAGCTGCCACAGTGTTTGTAACAGGACAATTTAGAAACAACCAATCTATCTTTCAATTAATTTTCATCTAAAACTTTATGGTACATCCAAATACTGAAATACAATATAAGCATTACAATGACACAGTTATATAATAAACTGGGGAAAATGTGTTCTTCAGACTATGTTGTTAAATAAGACAATTACAAAACAGTAGACACAGTATTATTTTCTGTGTGTTTATATATTAGATGTATTTGTTAATAGAGAATTTTTTCATATTTTAGACACAAACTTTATGGCTTATTATATGGAACATGCATGATGTCAGAATTTTAAATTATATTTTTGAAAATTAGATGGGTGGATTCACCATTAGAGCCACTTTAAAATGCAATTTACTAACCTTAATTGCACTTACAATATTGTGTATCCATCGCCATTATCAAATTATGAAAGTTTTTCCATCTATACCAAACACGAATTCTGTATCCATTAAGTGATAATTTCCTCTCTCCCCTTTTCCTGTTGCTTGGTAAACTTGACTCTTTCTGTCTCAGTGGTTGTGCTTTTAATATATCTCATATGAGTGTATTCATACAATATTTGTCTGATTGATCCAGTCTAGTTTGATCCTGCTAGGTCTGCTGATGCATTTGCTTTGCATTTATCCAACTAGCATTTTTCTCTCCTCTGTTGCAAATGCAATGTTAGGAACATTTAAATATCATCAACTCTGTCGACTGTGCTTCCACTAACGCTAGCCTTTCACTGCTGCTTCTGATTCCACCTTCAGATGGCTCCTCTTTCAGGGGACTCTCTTGCCACTTCTGGAACAAGCCTCTTTTTACTGGAACTTGTGGCTTGCCTGAGTTCTTATTTTCCTGTGTGATTCATGTAAGACTCTGACACCACATGGTGAGACAAAATTCCAGCCCTCTCCCTATAAACACACCTCAGACTTCTCTTTTCTCTATCCAAAGTCTGGGAGAAACATCTTCTCCAGGCTCTGGGCATGTGGCATCAAGTCCCAATCCCCAGCCTGTGCAACTTTTTTTTGAAACCCAATTTTTGCTGCTGTCATGATTCTAAGTCCCCACTTTTCACAGACTTTAGATCACTTCTGCAATCTTCATGTAGGCATAAAAATTCCAATCTCCAGCCTTAGAGGTTTATGTATACCCTACTGCTCTGATAGAATGAAAGTGGTTTTGCTATATATTTTATCTACAATTTCACGGATTTGTAGTATGGGTTAAATACTTCCATTCAGAATGACAGGCAAGATCTTTACTAGCATCATATCTGTTTTGTGGAAACTGACCTCATAAGGGTTGAGGGTCCAGGCTCTAATTCATGTAAGACTGACTATAAACTAACTTACGTGTAAGAAGATAAGACCATAGTACATTTAGTCTGTATGTTGTTGGCTGTGAAAAGTTCAGTTCAAATGAAGATCAGCCCTGGAAACAAATGGAAAACACAGTGGAAGGTAAACAACTGTACAGAGAGAGGCAAGGAGACAAAGGGTCATGATAAACTATGCGGTAAATTAAAATTAGGAGTATAAAAGTTGTAAGTTAGCAACAAAAATAAATATGCTAGGAAAAGATGGATCAGGTTCGGAAGATGGCTGCCCAAGGAGGCCACAGCGGGAATGAGAGTCTTCAAATTTGCTTCGGAGAAATACCCAGAGGTGGGAGTGAAAGGTAAAGTCTGATGTGCATGAGCAAATGAAAAGCAAAACTTGCTAGACTAAACTCTAGTGTCTGAGAGCTGTGCGAGGGAACCTGGATTACTCCTGAATCACGCCCCCCGCTCCAGACCCAGTGTACTGCCCATTTGGAGATAGCACCAGATTGAGGGTGGGAGTTTTCTCTTCAGTGGAATCTTGGTGGATGAAAAAGACTCGCAATCATTCGAATATTCCTACTGAGCGCAGCAAGCGTGATACTTGCCATTCTGACATCCAAAGAAGCTAAAAGGAGAATAACGATCTAGGAGGTAAAAGTGCATGGCCCTGGGGTTTTGAAAACAACAGTGCTCTCCAGTGCCTACAAATAAATGGCAGGACTGGAGAGAGAAGGTTTGCCTAACTCAGAAAAAACCTAAGCTGGCTATTCCGCACACATACAACCAGGGTGCTGGGCCTGTGGGTCATTCGATGTGTAACCCCTGACAGCGGCAGGCTGGGGTTAGTGCTGAGCACCTCCTGGCTGGAGACGGACGGTAGAGGGCTGGGAGACCTAGGCCTGCTCCAAGTGTGTGGATCAGAAAGTGTAGCAGGGGCGGTCTATGAGAGGAGAGATGAGGACTGGCATCCGGGTCAGGGTCTTTGGGCCATGCACTGGGTAAAAAAACTTGTGTAGGCCTAGGGAGACTTAATACTCCAAATAGAGAGGAGGTGAGCATTGTGAGCTGGGGGCAGAGAAGGGCCCATTAAGGGGGGAGGGGAACTCCACATCCCTGGAGACACAGCGGGCAGAAGGGTGATTGGTGGAGTCAGAACACAGTGGGTGCTCTCCTCCTGTTTCCCCACACACCAGAAAGGCCTGAGGCAGTGTGAGGCCCTGCCCACCGCCTGTGGCCCCGCAGTGGCAAAGGGGCCTCTGCCAAGCCCGGGGGCTGCCTCAGGTTACCCTCAAGCAGAGCTCTTGAGATAGAAACAGAGATATCAGGGAACAGAAAGACAGAGAACAGTGCCCAGTTAGAGACCTTCTAGAGATACACTAGGCAAGGAAAGCTTGTGTGTGGAAGACAGAGACAACTGGTATTTTCCAGGCAGTACAGGGAGCAGGAGTGTGAAGTCTCTGGCAGAAGTTGGCAGAGAACTGGAAAGCCAGGAGTTGGGCAAACTACACCACATATGCTCACTCCTAAATCAATTGAGGCAGGTGAATCTTGAAATTGTGATGAAGGCTTTACCATTGGCCCTGATGAAGGATTACCATTGGCCCTGCGCAGAACACAGCTTACCGGCAACAGGCCAGCAGATAATTGAGGGTCGCTGGGGGAGACTGCTTGGCTTATCACACTAAATCTAGGACTCCAGTGTAGGGGACTGTGTAGACACTCTGGGTTAATGCTAGGACAGCTGTGAGAAGGTTTTTACCTTTTTAAATCTTTTTTGTTATTGTTATTCACTGCTTGCTTGTTACGAGCTATCTTGGTTGTTGTTTTCTGCTTACTTCTTTACTGGTACTGTTTTTTATTTTATTTTAGATTATTTTTTAAGGCTATCCCTTTGTTCTGCATGCTTTTGTAGTCTTTCTGCTCTTTTATTTTTTACTTTCTTTGTTCCTATTCTTTTTTCTCTTTTCCACCTCGCTTGCCCTCCCCCCGGCCTTCCCTCTCCTCTCTGCCTTTCACACAGTACATATATAATGAAAGGCCTGTGTAAGTGCACAAGAGAATAAGAATTAACCAGTGCTATAAAGCAAACCATACCACTCATGGGCATGTCAAGGTACTCCTTAACAAAACTGAGCTTCGAGAATGCAAACAAAACTAACTACAAATACAGTAACAGATTCTGACACTCTTGCAGCCTTCCTGTATCTTTGAATACAGCGATGTCTTGGTTCACGAACCTGATTTTTTCCATGATCCTCATCGCAAACGGAGTTGGACAAGAACTGAATCAAATTCAATATTTAGGTTCAATGTTGACCTCCTGGGGAAATGTGATTTGGTTCTCATCCAGCTCAGTCCCACCTATTTGAATACCTTCTTCTGCCTACACAAATATTCTCTCAAATCTCAACACTAGCCTTTTACTCTAGCTATATAAATAATTTCAACAGAGTTCAACATTTATTTTTTTTAACCTATTAACATTCTCCTAACCTTCATGTGTTCCACTGACATAATCCTTCCCTTTCCCCCCTCTATCCTCCCCCTCCCCATCCAGATCCCCAACAAACTGCAAACAGCAGCATAATGTAGTCTGTAAGAAGCATTGATGAAAGTGTGAAATTATCAAAGCAAGTTTTAATGTTTATGACCGCTGTAGGATTGGATCTGTCGATGTTGTTATAAGCAGTAGAAATTCTCTTTTTGTAATACAGTGACTAAGTCAAACTCATCGGCTTAGAGTCTTTTTGTAATACAGTGACTAAGTCAAACTCATAGGCTTAGGTTGCATAGGCTGAAGAGGTAGATAATACCTCTTGACAAATAAAGCCAAGAAAACAAAACCTAACTAAACAGATCTTCATACCAGATCTTTATTCTTCATACCAGATCACTTTATTGTATTTGACCTCAGCCCTCAGCACACATATGCACCCACAAAAATATGAAAAAGTAGGCAACAAAATGCGATCAAAGACTCTCAACTCTCTCAGAGTGACCCAAGATGTGCTGAGGAAGAGGAATTCAAACACCAAATAGCTGAGCTGCATGAAATGCTTAAAGAGGATGTAGAGATCCTCAGGAAGGTCAAAGATGACATGAACTGAAAGGTAATGAAACAAACTGATCAGTGATTATGAAAGAACCAAATAAAAAAATTAGAGGAGCACACCAAAGCTATTCAATAAATGAATGTCAAATTTACCAATGAAATAGACTCCTTGAAAAACTGCCAGACAGAAATCCTGAGGATAAAGAATTGTGTTGAATACATAAACAGCAGAAATAACCAACCTGAGATAAGAGTCTCATGATTATATGATTATATTACATGATTATAAACTCAGAGATACCTTAAAAATGGCAAGGGAACAAGGAAAATTCATCCAACAACTACTAGGCTACATTAACAAAACTGACCTAATTCCAATTAGAAAAAAAATTAGAAAATAATACACATGGAATGAAAAATCTGTTTTCAGATACCATGGTAGAAAGTTCTTGAAGTATGGGGAAAGAACTCAATACACAAATAGGTCAGATTTACAGAACACCAAATAATTATGAAAAAAAAAAAAACAAAGAATCTTCCCACAATACATTGTAGTCAAAATCTCAGAAGACTAACACAAGGACAGACTCTTAAAAAGCCACAGAAAAAGGCAAAATAAAATCACTTATAAAAGCAAACCCATTAGGATTGTGGCACACTTTTCTGTTTTAAAATTTTTGTAGTTTGTAATTTAATTTTTCATATTTTTTTATATTCCTTAAAGAAGACTATTTTTCATTATTATTGCCATTGTGATATATAAAGTAAGGATGGTGGTTGAATTTGTGTTCTATTACTAAAAAATATTAAGCATTATGGAAAAAGCCAATTCTTCCTGATACGGTATATGGAAATCACATTGTTTCCTCCATCCATGTGGCCAGAAAAGTAAGGAGGTTTGGGTGTGATACTTATGAGGGTTGGATTATTGGTTAAGCAGAAGTAGTATAGAATGGCGCATGTATAAAAGACGGCATGTGGTGAAAACGTAAGTATCATGGAGAGGGATTTGCAAGAGATATACCCCACAAATCCTACTATCACAAAAGCTCCTTCTGGGAATACTTCCCCCCATGTCCCCTTCTCAGAGGATAAATTCATAGGTGATTTTTCTCCAGAGATGACCTTGTTTTTCATTCTCTAACCTAGAATCTGTGAATGAAAACATGGGCTGAGAAAAGATAACTGCCTCAAAGTACTCTACTCGTACTGTATCAGTATTGGTAAGTTAGCCCTAGTCAGGACAGTGACAGAGTACAAAGACAAGGAAAAACCCAAAGAGAGACACCGAGGTAGTTGTCTTAGCTACTTTTCTCACTGCTGAGACAAAATACCCAACACCCAAAGTTAAAGGAGGAGAGGTTTATTTGACTCACAGTTTGTGGTTCTACTCCATAGTTGTCTAGGTCCAAGGTAAGGTAGCATGGTAGAGGAGCATCACAGAGGAGAAACAGTCCATGGCAGGCAGGCAGGTGAGAACAAGCAAGGGATGACCACAGCTCTTTCTATTATTTATATCCTTTTTTTTTTTTTTCCCCCTCCGGTACCGGGAACCGAACTCACGACCTTGCGCTTGCCAGGCAAGCGCTTTTGCCGCTGAGCTAAATCCCCAGCCCCCTATTATTTATATCTTATCCAGGCTACTTAGGGCAGGCTGCACACACACACTCAGTCCCAGTGGCCTTGACCCTAGCATTGCACCATCCCAGTGTCACACACTCTAGATCCAACCTCCTCTGAAAAGCCTCATCTCTGACTATAAGAGACCTTGCAGGTATATCTAGACATGAGCCATATCAGCAGTAATCCAAGACCTTCTGCTGCTCAGGGTCCTAGAATATCATGGCTGCAAATCATCCCTCAAGATTAGAAAATGGCTAAGCAAACCTTACTGCCATCTTTGTTTTTGGATTCCTGTTTCTCAAGATACATTCTTATGCTAAAATCTCAATAGTTCAGTTAGCCTGATTGGATGTCTATTCCTTGCAAATAAAAACAAAACAATGAAAAGAAAAAATTAATAGATGTCATGTGTTGGTGAATAGTTAATGTCCACTGGGGACCAGGGGCATAATTATCCAAGCATCAGGAGGTGGTTAGTGACCATCAGTGGTTGCACTACCTCTGATGTGGGAGGAGAGGAAACAAGACTTGTTCAAGGACACTAGACCCATGACCCCTCACATTTAGCTTCAATCAAAGTGTCTTTTACTTTGCCTGCTACTGTGAGGTGGACCAAATCTAGGACTGAATTCCTCTGTCTTTGCTCTGTAATACAGGAAAAGCTTAACAATCTCAATTTAGTTGGCACCTAATTGCCGACCCAGCATGGAGAGGTGAACCATAAGTGTTCTTTTTTTTTTTTTTAAATAGTACAAAAAAAAGAACAATAGCAAAATGCAAACAAAACAATGCAAGGGTATTAAAAATGATGCAGGGTCTCAAACCAAATGATAAGGATTAACAGTGATTGTTACTTTACATATTGGTATCTTCAACGAAGTTGCTCAGATTACCAGATGTAAGAATAGAAGATTGATCAAATCCTTAATGGGAATAAGAAAATAATAATTTACAAGAACATTAGAGATAATACACAGTTTCACTAGACAGGATGGTAGGAATTTACCAGCGGTTGTTACACTGCAAATTGTTATCATCATATAAGTTGCTCAGATTACCAGATATGAGCATGCAAAATTGGTCAAAATATAAAAAAACCTTTTAATCATTAACTGTTCCCCTCAACAAACCATCAGACACCAGCAGAACAGTCACCTCACAGAGAATTGCTATCATTAAGAAATCAACCAATGACAAATGCTGGAGAGGCTGTAGGGGAAAATAAACACTTCTCCACCACTGGTGGGAGTGTCGATTGGTGAAACCACTGTGGAAATCAGTTTGGGGATTCCTCACAAAACTAGGATTGGAAATCCCACTTAACCCAGCTATTCCCCTTCTGGGTATCTTCCCAGAAGAATTGAAAACATCATGCCACAGCAATATATGTGCACCCATGTTTATAGCAACACAATTTGTCAGAGCTAAATCCTAGAAAAAACCCAAATGCTCATCAACTGAAGAATGCCTAAAAAAGATGTGGTATTTCTATACAATGGAGTATTACTCAGCTATAAAAAAAGATAAAGTCAAGGCTTTTATAGGTAAATGGATGCAACTAGAGACCATACAAAAAGTGAAATAAATCTATGGCATAAGTGTTCTTAAATTAAACAAAAAGCAAATCATTCATAATCCAGGATAATATAATATTAAATATAATTTTACTTAACCGTAATTTGGGGTTATCTATAAATTATCTTCCTGCTTCACAGAAGCCTGCCCTTGATATCCTTCTATCCCACTTTTAACTCCATCCACATTAGTTAATTTGTATTAATATAGAATTAATTATAAATAGTAGCTTTTTTGTATTTCTGTTTACTGGTGTTCTTATGTAACTTCATCCAATACTAAAGACAATGTCTTAGCATTTATATTTTTATTTTTTATCTTTTTAAAAATCTCTTTATATTTTTAAGGATAGACTTTGCTTGTGAAAGGTCATAATCAGTGGTGTCTCAGTTCAAAAACTTAATTCATGCCATAATTCTGGGGAAGATGGTCGCATTCATGTTCCTTTGGGGAAGATGTCCGTGGTCATGTTTGTCACCCAATGCAGAGTTCAAGAACAGAAGCAAAATTTTGCCAACTGCCTCTGTTCACAAACCAAATTATTTGTGAACAAAGTGTTTGTAAACTGAGGTATTACTGTAATGTATGTGAAATAATGTTTGGGTTCACCTTATCTTAAATATATGCCAAAAGTTCATCACATTTTAAGCCTTCCTATAGATCAGGAAGATCTGCCTCTTTCATAGATTACCAGTGGAAATAGTTGCTCATAAGAATAGAGACAAGTGGCCTCCTCCTACTTTTGTCAATGCAAAAGATGAAGGAATTGACCAAAAAAACCACAGGCCAGATAATTCAGCAAATGAATAAAGTAAAAATCAGAGGTGAACATAAAATTAAGAGTTCCAATGGGACTCTTAAAATCTTAGGATGTGCAATGAATTTTTCTACAGATCAGAAAGCAAAGTTGCCTAGGTATTCTGAAGTACACAGAGCCATCAGTTTATATCTGAAATACCTTATAACTCTAATCCCTACTTACTTTATGAGATAACCTTGCATATAACTAACACATCAGATAATAGTAAAAAGCTTCATTGAAAGCCATTATGGTATGTCAACACAAATAACCAAAAAGATGCATATTGATTAGTCTAGTTTATGTAGAATACTTTCTTAAGTGGTATTGTGTTTACCATATTTGCAGAAATAAAAGGGAAAAAAGAGGATAGTGATTCTATTGGTCACCTATTACTATTTACCAAGTACTTTGATGAGCAATTTACTAGTTTCTTTATAGTTAATGCTCTTTTAAAAATCCCAATCCTAAAACATTATAAAATACTAGTGTTGTCTTGGTACTTTTCTATCATTGCTGGGACAAAATACCCAACACCCAGAATTAAGGAAGGAAAGGTTTATCTAGCTCATAGTTTGTGGAGGTTTCAGTCCATACTTGGCTGGCTTCAAGGTAGAGTGGCACATGGCAGAGGGCAGCTGTACATGGCAGAGTTCAGCTGTTCATGACAGTGGAAAACAGCAAAAGCAGCAAGAGCAAAAGGGAGGAGCAGGTGGAAAGAGCAAGCCCCTTTCCCTCCCTTATATTGTATGCAGGCTCCTCACCCTAGGGTGAGTGTAGCACTCACACCCATAATCCCAGCATTGGACCATGGATCAATCATAAGCTCTAGAAGCCCGCCCCATGACTGCCTGAGGCTTTGAGGGGACATTCAGACACAAACCATAGCAATTATTATACATATTTTCTAGTTTTAAGTGACCGAGGCTCAAAACTGAAGTAACTTGCCCAGTGTCATATAGCTATGTCTCAGACCAAAGCTTCAAACATAAGGCTGTCTGACTCCAAGACCCTAACTCTTAACTACTGTACTTCTCTAAGAAAATTTTTGTCTGAGTCCAGTATCTCTATATGAAATCAAAGAGTGTGCTGGGTATCAAGAATTTGTACCTGGGGCTGGGGATTTAGCTCAGCGGCAAAGCGCCTGCCTGGCAAGCGCAAGGTCGTGAGTTCGGTTCCTGGTACCGGAAAAAAACCAAAAAAAAAAAAAAAAAAAAGAATTTGTACCAGTGAAACAGATAATAGAACAAAAAACATAAACAATGTGTCCTCCACAAACACAAGAAAAATTTTCTGAAGGAAAAAAAATCTAAATATGAATTAAAATAATATGAGAGTTTCATCAGCTTATTTTATAACCTTTGTAAATCAGAGTCTTCTATAAGATGTACTGGCCATAGAATTTATAATTATTAAAAATACTGCTTTAAAAATACATAACTACCTTCACTCTTAGAAAAACAGAAGTTGGATTTTAGAAATCTAGCATTGTAAATAAAGAATTTTATTTAACTTCCTCTTTGATATAGTCCTCTTTATTATTTTACCACAAAATTGCCTCCATGGATCTTGTCTTGCCTATCAGAAAAATAAAAAGGAATCTTTACATTAACTGCTTTTTCTGAGAAGCAGTGATAGCAACAACGATGCATTTTAAGGAGTAATAAAACACTTCCTTCATTTTTATTCTCCCTAAAGTGCATTATCTATATAAGCTGCTAAGAATGTCAGTTATCTGTAAACTCTCATAGTTTTTAAATGTATTTTTCTCTCTCATTCTTAAAATATAATTTTTCTGTGTATGTTATTTGTTGGTTGAAAGTTACTGAAAATTCATTACCATATTGCTTACACTTTTCCTGTTGAAATGTCTGTTGCCAGTTTAATTGCCAGCCTTTTCTTAAGAGTATCTGTCCTTGATTTTAATGTCTTTAATTTTGTTTTTAATATTTCTAGGTATGAATTTATTCGTACTTTTCTTCTGTTTCATATGAACTCTTTTATCTGAAATTCATTTCTTTTACCATTGCAGGAAAATTTTGGGCCAACACTACTTCAAATTGCTTCTCTTATTTTTTAGTTATCCTTTGCTTTGAGAAGTCTACTAAGATAGTGTTATATACTCTTCATGTGTTAACATTTTGTTCAAATTTTCATGTCCTTATCCTTGTTTATTCTGCAGAAAGGTTCAGATTTTTTTTCCAATTCATCTTTTTTATTAATCAGTATCTAAATTGTCTTTATTAAGTTATTAATTACTTAAAATTTCTATTTTGTTTTCCAAAACTCTGTTTGGTCCTATTTCAAATATTCCAGTTGCTTCTCACGGTATTTTGTTACTTGTTCATGTTCCATAGTTCACATTTGATACCTTTAAAGATTTTATCAAAAATACTATTTATATTTCTTATTTGATAATTCTGATTTCACAAGTCTTCATATTCTCAGTCTCCCTGACTTCATCCACATTCACTATGGCTTATTGCTTTGTACATTTGAATTTTTTTCCATTGGAAGTTCATATTTGGCTACCTTAAAGTATAGGAAACCCATTGCCTTATATTAGGGATATTTTCACCCTCAGAAGATATTTAGTCTCTTTATGAGAAGTGCATAGTAGGATCTACTTAAAATGCATAAGCCATTTTAGAGTATCATGTTGTAATAGTTAACGCTGGTGTCAACTTGAATAAGAAAAGCCCAGCTGATTGGTTTACCATAGGTCTGAGTGTGGATGATGGACATTTTAAAGAGGGAGGTTCCACCTTGAGTTTGGGTGGCATCAACCAATAGGCTTGTAGCCTAGGTGGAATTAAAAAGGGGAGTAGGAAGTGTTGCTTCCAAAGGAGTTCCAGTCTGCATCATCACCTTTGGACATGTGTCTCCAAGCTTCCAGTGCAGATTGCAGCTTTCCAGTACAGAGCCTGGGCTTCCTGCTATGGACTCACATGGGACTCTGAAGTGAGCTCCACACTTTCCATTTTTTATCGGATGCTTTGGATCACTGGTGCACAAACGTATTCTTCCACACCTGATTCTCCAGCCAGTCATAGTAAGCCTACTTATAAAAACATATATACATGTGTATGTATTTGTTTATGGTTTTATCAATCTTATTTATCATTTCAAAGGATTTCAATCCTTTAAATCTGTTCCTCTAGTGAGCACTGACTGATGTACATGCCTTGATGTGGAATTTGCAAGGAAGATTCATAAAAACAGTTTTACTTTATTCTCTTGCAGATATTTTTGGGAAAGAAGACTCAGATCTTCACCTCCTGACCTCCTGATCCATGAGTTATGATAGAGATTTTTTCCTGTGTCACTAAGATTTAGAGTTATTTAATGTTCTAAAGCAGTTTTTGTGCTTTATTTTTGTCCTTAATGAATTCCCTTGCTTTTCCCCCCTAATAATAGCAATATATTTAAGGGGCATTTGTTTTACTTTCTTAAAATTTGATTGTACACTGTGCATAAACCCCACTAGGTTATGTTTTCCAACATATCTGTACACATAGAGATCCACAGCTAGTTTTTATAAGGTAGTAATTTTTATCCTTGCTTCTGCTAATGTCACATATTATGTTAATCAGTTTATGAATGGTGAACCATCCTTATATTCCTGAGATGAAGCCAACTTGTTCATGCTATAAGATCTTTTTTATGATTTATTCAATGCCATTTCAAAGTATCCTATTGATTTCTTTTATTTTTTAATTTTTTAATCTTTCTTTGTCTTTTTTAGACAGGGTCTTGCTGTGTAGTTCAGGCTGGCCTTGAGCTCACTTTGTAGCCCAGGCTGGTCTTGAACACCCAACGATCCTCCTGCCTCAGCCTCCCAAGTGCTGGGATTATAGGTGTGTGCCACCAAGCCCGGCTCCTGATTTCTTTACATCTATATTCACTATGTTCACTGACAGATTTTATTTATTTATTTATTTATTTATTTATTTATGTATGTATGTATGTATGTATGTCTTTATCTGGCAACAGATAAGGTAGCAGAATAATGCTGGCTTTATAGAATGAGTTTGGAAGCGTTTCTTCTATTTCAATTATAGGGAAAAGTTTGAAGAGGATTGGTGTTAGTTCTTCTGAAAGTTTTGGTGAACTTCAGCAGTGAATCCTTGAGGTCCTGGGTATTTCTTAGTTGAGCTTTTAGTACTACATCAATTTAATTGGTGGTTACTAGTCTGTTCAGGAAAAAAGAGGAGATCATCTTGCTCTATTGGTTAGATGAATATCCCTGAGCAATCTGTCAAAGTTGCTTTCTTCAGACCACCATATTCAGGAGCCTCTAGTGTTCTTAGGGTCATGGAGGGGAGCTGGCGTCACTTTCTATGGTGTCTCAGCCTCAGGGTCCCAGTGCACATCTCTATTGGGCTTCCCCGGCAGGCTCTACACTCCCTCCCATGCTGGCCTCTGTCTAGGGTTTCCAGGCTGTGCGCCTGCCACAACCTCAGTGACAATTCTGCACCCTCAGCTGCAAGCTGCAGAGTGCTCTAGGTTATAGTGTAATTCCACCATTTCCCTCAGCCAGCTATCTCAGCAGCAGCTGAGGGTCCTGAAAGGGATCTGCTGCCCCAATGCCCCTTGCTCCTGCAAATCAGCTGCCTGGGTTCTCAGGTTTCTCTCAGGCTTGCAGATTGCACTGTGCCTGGTGTTGAGGGAGGGGGTGGGGCAGAAAAAGGTGGAGCCAGTGCCTTTTGGATTCTCGCTCTTCATCCCCCATGCTTCCCTTCTGTTTCTTCCTAAGAGCAGGCAGCTGCTGTTTCAGATCCTTCTTGGTCTGTTGCACTGGAATGTGGACTCCTGGTGTGGCTGGTGGGACACACCACGGTCGCTCTTTGTCCCTGCAGATGTGCTGGCTGTGGATTTCTCTGGGCTCAACAGTGACTGCCACCCATTGCAGGGTTGTGTCTTGGCTGGAACCCCTGGTATACCAGTTGTCCCCCAGAGGTCCCTCTTTTCTCTCTGCATAGGAACTAGGTGTCATGACCCATAGTCTCTCATTCTATATGGTTTCCTGGGCCATATACGCGACTAGTCCCACAATTATTGACAGTGCAGCTGCCAACAGGCTGTAAGTATGTCTTCCAACATATGAGGATAGGAACCCAGGCCACTCCACTGCTGGGATGGGGCATCCATGTATGGGACTTACCCCTCAATCAGGTATTTAGTCTGTACTCCCACTGTCTGTTGCCCCTGCTTTCTCAGGTGAACAAAGCAGCCTCTACCGCTGCTCACTGTTTAATAATCAGAGAATAGTGGCTTTTGGCTCCTTTCCACGGATGTGACCAAAATCCAATAGGATGCTTCCCCTTCCCTTGTTTGTGTCATAGGCTCCAGCTAAATCCAATATCATCTACATTCACTGTTAGGATAAACGCCAGGATAGGGGCAGTAATTTGGAGGGCCTGGACCTGTGTGATTGCCCTCTTTGAGTCCTGAGAAGCAGCTTTTGCTGCATCTGTCTAGTCCCATGTTATTCCCTTCCAGGTCAGTAAGTAGCTAGGTGCGGTATGAACATCTGCCAAAGCCCATTAGGCCCATGTATGCCTGTGATTGGTATACTGTCATAGGTCTGCGGTGTGCCTGGATCTTATCACTTATGGCACTGGAAATCACTCTTGTCTTATCCCACCAAATAGCATCTAAGACAAGCCAGAGCCCTAGACCTTATCTTCACTGACAGCCCACCTCCCAGGCCAGCAAAGCTTGTTTTAGACTGTGTGTGTTGGCTTCCAAATCTATGAGGCAATCAGAGGCTAACACAGCATCAATATAATGAAACAGTGACACAGTGTGGGTTGGTCCAGGAGGCCAAGTCCTGGGCCACCAGGTCATGACACAAAGTCAGACTATGCAAATAGTCTTGTGACAACATCTGGAAGGTCCATGACCTGCCGTCCTAGGTGGAGGCAGTTGGCCTGACTGTCATGTGGGACAATACAGAATCACAGTCATCCGCCATGTCCCATTTGGCTTCTGCATGGGCCGAACCAGGGAGTTGAAAGAATTATGTGCCAGGCATATCACCCCAGATTCTTCCAATTTTAAAATGATTTGTCCTATTTCCTCATAGCCTCCAGGCAGTCGATGTTGTTTCATGTACACAACCCAAGTACCTGTGGGAGAGTCAGTGGTGCCTGATGTGGATGTCTTTGGGCTATGGTTTTTCCACTCAAATTCACAAGCAGAATTCTCCCTGTGTGGTGTCAAGCTGAGCACCCATCAGTATGTCCACTCGCAGTATATATTTAGCAGCCAGAGAAACATAAACATCATAAAGGCATGGAGAAAGTGCTCCATACTTAATGTCATTTGGGTTCTCATGGAGTGGATGAAGAATTTCTGGAGGCAGCTCATTGTCCGGGGACAACCAGAGAGGAGCACGAGCCCAGAAGTCTCCTTCCCAGGATCTTAGACAACCCGGGGTTTCTGTGGCTGAGACCCAGGGACTGACTCAGCTCTGGCAACGCCAAGAGCAATGTTAGTGCTCCTGGTTTTTTTGTTTTGTTTTGTTTTTGTCTTTTTGTCACCAGCACACCCTGTGACTTGTTTAGTTTCACTAGAGTTTCTTTTTGCTCCACCACAGTTTGAGCATCAGTGACTCGTGGCCACCTCCAGGCTGTGGCGGAAGCCCAGCCTTGGAAACCTGTGTCCCTGGGTGGTGTGTGGGCTCCTAGCATGAGTCACCAGCCACCTGCACCCGGAGCCATATCACAAGCACATTCATTTCTCCAGTGGGGCTATCTGTTTTTTTTTTTTTTTTTAAATCTCATTTGTGGCTAAGCCAGTAGCCAGCAACTCCATCCAAATCTGGCACCAACTGATCTTCAGTGGTCCCATAGCTTGTCCATGCGGGGCTTGGTCCCACTTGGCTGAGGACCACCCGCTTTTGTCTGACTTGTTTTACCAGTTCTCATAACTCCACGGCCGTACAGGTCATATATGTAGCAGATAGGTACAGGTAGGCAGTTCCCTGGGGCTCACCTCCCTGAGCTAGGGGTTCCTCTCCCTCCACCTTCTGATGAATGGCAGGCATGCAATGCTGGAGATTTTCCTGGAAATGAAGACTTATGCTTCTGGAGACACTTTGGGTGGAGGTGGTACTTCCTGTGCGTCATAACACGACTTCCACGGCAGGCAGCTGCTGTTTCAGGTCCTCCTTGGTCTGTTGCACTGGAATGGGAACTCCTGGTGTGGCTGGTGGGATACACCACTGTCGCTGTCCTTGCCCCTGCAGCTGTGCTGTCCCTGCAGCTGTGCTGGCTGTGGCGGGGGTTGTTAGTCTTTGGGGCTCTGGCCCAGTGCTGGCAGGGGATGATGGGGGAGCTTACCTTGGTGTCTGCAGCCACTGAGCTCCTACAGACCCTTGCCCCTATCTTGCCATTGCTGCTGCCCTCGTCAATGATGGGCCAGGGTCTCAACTAGGACTCTTCCTGAAGCTACGTCCTGGGTGGGGCAGGGCTGCTACTGCCCAGGAGCTCAGGCTTAGGGCCCCAATTGGAGTTGATCCCACCCAGATTTCTTCTGGTGCTTCCAGTTTCTTGTGCTTCTTGGATTTCTCCCTGGGCTTGGCCCTTGAGCCCTTTTCATCAGAACTGACCTTCCTTGCTTCTCTGGGGCTGACTACAGGTAACCAAGGCAAGGCTGGGAGTAAGCACGTCAGCAACCCCGGGGCTCTCCCTTGCCATCAGGTACTGTTTCCACAGTCGCCAAGGAGAGGACACTCGCTTCATCCTGTCAACCCTGCTCATCCTGCTGACTACGCCATTTGTCAGGATCAGGGGCTGAAGGGGTGTTGTCACAGAGGAGGTCCCTAAAGAATGCATGCAAAGCAAGTATCAGCAACAGTGAGCAAGCAGCAACTTGTATTGTCCAGCTTGTATATATTATCCTTTATCGAGTTTACATTCTTGTGTACTGTCACAACCATAAAGCGCACGTGTGGTTGTCTAGGCTAAGTCATGCTTATACAAGTGTACCCCACTGTGCCCCTGGAGCAAAGAGCAGGTTCATGTCCTTACATGTCCTCAGATGCCCCAGGCTTTGAAGCAATCCTAAAGCAGCTTCCTACAGTATGATAGTTCAACATATGTGTGCAACATGCACTAATCAAATCAAGGTAATTGGTATTTTCCTTTTCTAATAATTTCTTTATGTTTAGAGACCTCTTGCTCCTCTCTTCTACTTGTTCGTAAAATATAATTATTGTGAGCTATAGTCACCAAACTGTCATAGAACACTAAAATTCACTCTTTCTATCTAATGCAATGGTGGTGCCTCTATCTGTGAAGGACATTCTTTGATTAGAAAACTGAGGACACACAATGATTTGTTTATTGTTGCAAAAATGAACTGAAACCTTTCACCTGAAGATAAGAGTGTATTTGAATTGCAGGAGATTCCTATTTTTTAGTCTTGCCATGCATTGTAAAAATTAATGGGAAGTAAGGACTGTGATTGTAGTGGATTGATAACTGGTGATCAACTTATTGTTGCCAGCAGCATAAGAGGCAGAATTGGAGAAAGATTATCCTTTAATTACTAAAATGTTTAGTATTCGCCTGTTTGTACTAGTTGAGCCCTTGGTTCTCGCTCAATAAAAGGTAGCTGAGATTGGTATTCGGGGCTGCAGTCCAACAGGCTGTAAGCCCCCTGATCCCAGAATTTTTCCTCTCTTGTTTTTCTTGTCTGTCTTACTTTTCTTTTCATCCACGGGCACCTCGTTCTCAGGACCTGTCACCCTGGATAGAACGACATCCATCCTTCCTTCTTCACCTCTCCCACCCTCTGGAAATCACCATTCTACATTCAGATTGACATTTTTTAGCTTTCACATATGAGAGAATATCCAGTATGTGTTTTTGTAGAACTGCCTTGTTTCACCTAAAATATTGTCCTCTACTTCCATCTATTTCCTACAGATGACAAGATTTCTTTTGTGTTTTGAGGAATCAATAGTACTCCAGTGTCTAATATTTCAGTGTGTATTTTCTTTATCCACTCATCTGCCGTCGGGCACTTAGCTTGATTCCATGTCTTGGTTATTGTGAGTAGTGCCTTGATAAACACGGAAGTGCAGTATCTCTTTTACACACTGATTTCAACTCCTTTAAATACATACCCAGAAGCGGGTCACACAGTGGATCTATTTTTAGTTTTTTGAAAATTCTCCATAGTATTCTCCATAAATACTGTATTAATTTACTTTCCCACCAACAATTCATAAAAATTGTCCTTTCTCCACATCTTGACCAGCAGTTGTTATTTCTTTGTCTTTTTAACAATAGCCATTTTAATGAGGGTGAGATATCTCATTGTGGTTTTGAGTTAAAGAAAAGCTGTCCAGAAAAGAAACAGGTGTGTGTGTGTGTGTGTGTGTGTGTGTGTGTGTGTGTGTATCCCTTCAGGTGGAGGAGGGAGGGCAGAGAAGAAACAGTGGAAAATAGGCTCTGATACTACCAGTAATGATGTGTGAAGAACTAGATTACCAGGGGCTGAGCAAAAGGACAATCATCACCGTAAGCAAAAAGTAGTAGTTGGGTCTCCAAACACCTGCTCCCCAGCTTTGCCACTTGGGAAGAGGTGTCACCCATCTGGTGGGTGCTGTTGCCTGACACTGAGTCAGTATTACTCGTTAATTCTGTACATATCTGTTATTTTCTTTCCCTTTTTCATTAGGTATATTTAAGTGGATAAAAATCTCTACATCCTGTGCCTTCTACATATAGGTACTGCTACATTTGCTCATGTAAATCCTTGCTGTTCCTTGCTCCCTCATTTGTCTTCTGCCTGGCCTCAACTCCATCCTACTGTATTACTCTCAAAGTGTGCTTCATCTCTGCCCACACTCCTGACTTTCTAAATAGTCTACACAAAGTACCTAGGCGGATGTAGCCCCTGCTTTAGCTAATGTGCTAAGTCTAAAACTGATACCAACATCTCCTCCAAATGAACTTTCCTTTGCAAGGTCCCTATTTCTATCAGTAGCACTATGACTGGTTCACTTGCATAGGCTAGGCAACAGTGTTTTAGATGCACCCATCCTTTTTGTAATTTTTTCCACCTGCCATGAAAAAGTCACTGTTCTTTGAGACATGGGTTTTCCCTTTGTGATTTATTTTCTTTCTGGTAACTTTGTGCAGACCCTTTTTTGTGGCCTTTGGGTTTCTGAGTGTGGAGGATTGTGGAGGATCAGTAAGTCCAGGAGGATCAAGAAGTCCAGATACATAGAAGGCCAGAGATAACCAATAAAAGTCATTGTTGTGCTCAATCTGTGTATAGGCTTTGGAATCCTAGCGATAAGGATTTGACTGGGTCCTATTAACTTGTGAAATCCCTTCTGTATATCTTAATATTATTTTTTACATGAATATGATATCCAACTTCAGAAGTATTAAAAAGAACTAAATGGTATAATACATAGTGAAAGAAGAGTATAGTATTTAGCAATGAGAGATGTTCAATAACCTGGAATAACTTTTTCTTATCTGAAAGCATGAATGCAAGCATTAGAATTTAAGATAAATTAGGAAGTAATATCAGGTAGGAACAAATACAGGATAGATAATGAGCTAAAGTATGGTAAAAAGTCATACAATAAGAAGTGATTAAAAAAGAAAGTTATCATATATGAACATAAGCTCAAAATGTGCTTGAGCAGAACTTTCCCTCTTGTAGTTTTGAGACTGAAAATCTTGATTGAATAGCTTACCGGTCCAAGGAGGAGGACTGGACTTGAACGCAAGCCCAGCCAAGCCCAGGCTAGATCTGCCAAATTGCAGTCACACCACCAATGAGAAAGAATAAATAGTGATTGAGAACAATGAATCTTGGAAAGACTTTCTATGCAGCATTTTTCTGGAAATAACTAACCAGCACAAGCATTATACATTTTATTATCCACTCAGGGAAGGATAAGCACTATCTTTACTTCTTTCCTGTTGCCAGTATTAGTTAAATACTAATACAGGCATACTAATTAATTTAAATGCCTGTAAGAAAAGTCTGTGAGTTATCCAATTTCTTTTATAACTTAATGAGTTTTTCTATTGATTAATGTAGGTAACATAAGTAAAAAAGCAACTTATCTTACCAGAATTTTGGCTCTCATATATTCATCACTGTCACTGGTTTATTAATTTTTTCTTTCTTTATAGCATTTAATGATGCAAAGTATACATACGGGACATAACCTATATAAATGGTAACAAACTATTCCTTTGTAATTTCTCCCATAGAAATAAAGGATTAGCATCAAAGTATTTATTTCAATAACACCTGTCAGTTCCTCCAGTACAAAATGATTTGTTGTCAGCTAAGGTGGACTATTAACAAATTTATTATGTTAACTATAGAAAAATATAGAACAAATACTTTTGTATTTGTTCATTTTCATTATTAATATATTTCCATCATTTTGAAATATTATGCATTGAAGCAATCTTTTTAACTTATAGTTAACATTCATTGTAAGAGTCGTTTGAGAAGTTACTGAGGCCATGTCATGTGTAATACACTCTGTTAAGTGCTAGAAAAACAGCATCAATCCAGACTGAAACACTCCTCACTCTCAGGGAGCTCAATATCCTGTAGTGCAGCACAAGAAGGAATGAGAGACATTAAACAATTCATTGCACAATCAATTGTGTAGTTAGAATTGTGCAACTGTGTTAAAGAAGAAGTAGAAGAAAATCAGGGAAAGGTTTTCTGAGGAACTGAAATTTACACAGAAAGCTGATGACTGTGATCTTTCCTCAACACAGCTGTCAGCAGAGAGTTGAAGTTGGAAAAGAAAATTCTGAGCAGAGGGAAGAGCACACATAAGGGAAAGAAGGTGTATTGTACGCTGGAAGGTATATTATACATAGGTAAGGCTGGAGAGAATTAAACTACCCGCATAGTTCAGGCAAGAGATGGTGATAGTGGCAGGCTAGTGCTGGTTCCAGAGTTGAATGAAACATGTCCATTTGACCTTATAGTTAAGGCAAATGGATGAGAGATTGGAGGTGATAGATGAGGTAGAGGGAATTATCTCTATTATTTCCCATTTTTGAAATTAACTAGGTGGTTTTGGTATTCACTGATTAAGAAAATTTTTTTAAAACTCAGTCATATTTAGAGTAACATACACGCATTATGTTTTGCATATATTAAATTTGAAATGCTTGTAACAGCAAAATATAGAGGCACAGTACACAGATACATGGAACTAGAGCAGAAGTCAGCAAATTATGGTTCCCAGATCAAATATGACCACCCCTTGCTTTTGTAAGGAAAATTTGATTGAACGTGGTCAACTCATTTATTTGTGCCTTTTCACTTTAACAGCAGAGGTGAATAATACTTGCAATAGATACAATTTAGCCCCGGGAGCCTAAAATATTTGCTATATGGTCCTTTATAGAAATATTTTACTGGCTTATAATTTGAAGCAGGGTTTGGGGAGTTATAAGCATATTGATTATAATTAAAATTATTGGAATTAGCAAAACTGTCTACAGAAAGTATGTAGGATGGAAAGAGATGGCTAGGATAGAACTCAGAAAACCATAAATTGAAGCAGAAAAGTAAAGCTGGACAAGTTGGTGAGAAGACTGAGAAGAAATGGCTTGAAAAGTAGAAGGGAAATACATGACTCCTTTTATTTAACTGAAAGATGAGGGGTGGAAAAAATGTCAGTTGATGACTGGAATGAGCTGTTATTGACCTCAGCAAACAAAAGCCATTTCGATGGTGTAGTGCGGATAGAAATCACACTGAACTGGGTTGAGCCAAAGAAGACGATTCTTTCAAGAAGTTTAGCAGTGAAGGGAAGGGGAATTGAGTAGTTACTTGAAGAGAAAATTTGCATGAGGGAAGGTCTTTATAATAAGAGAAGAAATTCATGATTTTAAATCTTGAAGAGAAGAAACTAGCAGGAAGGGAACCATTGAAACAGGAGACAGAAGGAAGAGCCAGCATCACAACTTATCTGATAAGGCAGGAAGGGCTGAGATCCATGAGTTGAGGAAGGACATTGGGGATGAAGGAAGTGAAGGGAAAGGGTGAGGGCAGTGGTAGATCTGCAGTTTCATGGTGTTTACATGGGGAAGCTGAAGGATATTTCCATCTGAAAGTGTCTAGCTTCTCTGCTAATGGGGGGAACAGTGTCACTGAAGAGTGAGGGGATAAGGTGATGAATGAGGTAGAAATTAGGAAAAGGGAAAAAATACAGACTATTTAAGGTAAATGCTTGAACCTAGGCATTACTACAATTGCCGCATTAATTTCAATCTGAAGAGCCATGAATCCTCTTTGCCAGTCTGTTATCAAATAACAAAAAATGTTGTCACATCCAACTCAGCAGTATGCTTTCAGGAAAGAGATATGTCCTTCATAATGAGACTGGGTCCATTATGGGAATTAAATATTTAACTTGACTGTGGCTTAAAGTATAGAAGTGTCAGTACACAGCCCATGATTACAAAATCTAGAGCATTTTTATTTGCTAATTTTTTTTTTTACTTTAATGAGAAAAAAATAACAATAAACAGTTTCAAAACAAGTTTGTAGGAGAGTTAAAATAATTAATACATTGCATATTGTTGTCTTGACAGTGGTTATTCAGAGTACAAGATATAGGCATGATGTACTGTCCAAACAATGTCAGGACAAACTTTCCTTTTCAATGAACTCAGAGAAACTAATTGTATAATTATCTTAACTATCTTGTGTATAAATATATTTTTTATTTTTCCTTGTCTTCTTTTCTGCTTTCCTCCATCACAGTTTGTCTTTTCTTTTGAACAGTTTCTTCTCAATTCACAATATGTATGGTACATTTTGGATCTAATTTACTCATTCAGTTTCTCACACTAGTGAGCCAATATGATGTTTACAAGTATGGGTCTGATTTAGTTCACTTCTGAGTATGATCTCAAGTTGCACCCATTTACCTATAAAAGTCTCCACTTTATCCTTCATGGCTGAGTAGTACTCCGTTATATTTTTTAAAAACACGTATTTTTATGCATTTCTTGGTTGATGGACATTTGGGTTGTTTCCAAGATTTAGCTATTACAAATTGTCCTGCTGTAAAGATGGGTACACATTGCTGTAGTATGATGTTTTCAATTCTTCTGGGAAGATATCCACAAGAGGAATAGCTAGGTTGAATGGAATCTCTAATCTTAGATTTTTTTAAGGAATCTCCACACTGATTTCCACAGTGGTTATACCAATCTACATTCCTACCAACTGTAGAGAAATGTTCCCTTTCCCCACAGCCCACCAGAATTTGTTATCAGTTGATTTCTTGATGATGGCCATTCTTTCTGGGGGTGAGATAGAATCTCAGTGTTGTTTTAACTTGCATCTCTCAAGTGACTAATGTATTTATTTGCTATTTGTATATCTTCATCTGAAAAGTGTGTATTCATCTCACATGCCCATTTTTGGATTGGATCTTTGAATCCGGTGATTCTGATTTTTTTTTTAATTCTTTATATGTTCTAGATACGCCTGGTGTGTGTGTGTGTGCGTGTGTGTGTGTGTGTGCGTGCGTGTGTGGCAGTACCATACTCCTTATCACTGTTGCTTTGTAATATACCTTGGAATATGGAGTGTGATGCCTCCTGCTTTGTTTGTGTTGCCCAGAATTGTTGTGGCTATTCTGGTTTTTTTCCCTGCTTCCATATAAATTTTAGAATTGTTATTTTAGTTTTGTGAAGAATGCTGCTGGTATTTTGATTCAGATTGCAATTAAATATATATGGCATTTTGACAATATTAGTTGTGCTTATCTGGAAACAAGGAGTGCTTTTTTAATCTTCTGATGTCCTGCTTGATCTCTTTTTCAGAGTACTATAGTTCTTGTTATAGAGGTATTTCACTTCCTTGGTTGGGTTAATGTCTAAGTATTTAACTAATTTGAAGCTACTGTAGATGGTATTGTTTTCCTAATTTCTTTCTCAGTTGGCTCATTGTTAGTATACAGGAATGCTACTGGTTTTTGTATGTTGAAATTTTTCATCCTATGTTGGTAAATCTGTTTATTAGTTCTATAATTCTTTTGGTGAGGTTCCTTTGGATCTTCAGTGTCAAGGATCAGGTCATTGGCAAATATAATTTGAATTGTTTCTTTCCATTACATATCCCTTTTATTTCTTTCTCTTGTCTGGTTGCTCTGGCTAAATTTGTAATATCATACTGAACAAGACTGATGAAAGTGAACACTTTTGTGTTGTTGATTTTAGAGGTGATTTTAGCTTTCCGTCACTAAGTATGTTTTCAGCAGGGAATTTGTCACAAATGCTTCTATTCCGAGACATAAGGTCCTTCTGTACCTATTTTCATTAGGGTTTTTATAATGAATGGATGTTGGATTTTGTCAAGCTTTTTTTCTACATCTATTGAGATGATATTGTAATTTTTTGTCCTTGCTTCTATTTACATGATGTATTCAATTTATTGATTTGCGTATGGTGAACCATCTTTGCATCCTTGGGATGAAGCTGCTTCATCATGATATAAGATCTTTTTGAATTGTTACATTTTGTTTGCCAGTATCTTGTTGAGGAGTTTTGTACCTATACTCATTAAGGAGATTGGCCTGTAGTTTTTGTGTTTGTTGTTTGGTCCTTGTACCTTTTTGGCATCAGAGTAATGCTAGCTTCTGAAAATGAGTTCAGCAGTAGTCCTTCCCTTTCAATTTCACTGAAGTGTTTGAGAAATATTGAAGTTAGAGCTTCTCTGAAGTTCTACTATTCTGTGGTGAATCCCTGAAGTCCTTGGCTTTTTTTTTTTTTTGGTAAGGTTTTTATTCCTGTCTGTACCTGATTTTCTATTCTTTGCCTAATTTGTTTTTGTATCTTTTTGCTCAATTGTGGCAATTCCTATATGTCTAGGAATTTTTCTATTTCATAGTTCTCCAATTTATTGGAATATAAGTTTTAAAAACAGTTCTTATAACTCTCTGGATGTTAGTAGTGTTGGTTGTGATTTTTCTTTTATCATTTCTAATTGCACTGATATAGGGATTTTTTTCTTTCCTTTTTAGGGGTAAGTTTGGCTAAGGGTTTATCAGTCTTGATTATCCTTTCAAAGAATTAACTTTGATTCACTGATTCTTTGTGTGTTTTCCTCTCAATTTCAGGATTTCTTTTTATTATTATCTCCAGATTTGGATTGCTCCTTTGACTTGGATCTCGAGATGCAGTACTAGGTTGTTTATTTGGGTTTGCTCAATTCTTTTAGTATGTGCATTCACAGTTATGAACTTCACTCTTAAAACTGCTTCCATTGTATCCATAGGTTTTGGCATATCACACTTCCACTGTCATTTGATTCTAGAAATTTTTATTTCAACCTTGATTTCTTCTGTGATCCACTAATTATTCAATAACATACTCTTGAATCTCCATGTGTTTGTACAGGTCTATGGCTTCTTTTGCTGTTGATTTGTAGGTTCCTTCCACTGTGATCCAATAGTATGCAGGAGATTCTTTCAAAGTTTTTGTATTTACCTGAGCATATTTTATGGTCTAAGATCTTTGTTTTGGAAAAAGTTCAATGTACTTAGAAAGATTTGCATTCTGTTGTTGGATGGAACACTCTGTAGATATCTGTTAAGTCCGTTTGTTCAATGGTGTGATTTATCTCTGATATTCTTTGCCAAGTTTTTGACTGGTTGATACGTCTGATTGTGACAGCGGGATACTGAAATCCCTTGGTTATTGTATATCCAAGAGTTTTTGTTGGGTGTGATATTCAGAATTGTTATCTCTTCCTGTTGAATTGTTTCCTTTGCCAATATGTAGTGGCTGTCTTTATCTCTTCTTATCGGTTTGGACTTAGACTGGATATACTCCAGTGAGGGGTGGAGGTGTATGGAAAGAATCCACAGAACTTCATGCCAGCACTGTCAGAGACAGCACCCTCAGAAAATCATACAACTGTTTGGGTTTCTCACCACAGAAGCAGGGCCACTTGTCTTTTGCAGCCTGAGGTCTCCACGGCCTAAACTTCTCAGGGGGAAGTCTATGACTAGCCCAACCCTTCCTCACAACTGCGTCTTGTGGCTACCTCCCACCCACGCACTGTGCTAAGTAGAGCTGTTTTGTGACTTCTGATTCCAAGAGTAGCTCAGGCTTAAATAATTAACCCCTTCGTCACATGGCTCCCGATTAATCACTTTCAAATACAGTGGTTTTATCAGTGGATTTTTTTTCCAACCCTAGTCTTCCATGCACAGTCATTTTCAGAACAAAATCTCACATTGTATTTGCAGTTTACAAGAGCTGTGAGCTTTTCCCAGGGCTACCACTGCCGGCCCACTCCACTGTTTCTCCCTGGGGCTGCTGACCCTCTCTGAGTTTACCTTGTGTTTTTGGAGACAGGATTAGCCTTCCAGACTTTCTCTCTTCCTTCTTACTTCACTCAGTTGTCATCTTCCAGGTGTATGGATTGCAGGTCCTGGAGAGACTGTGGTATACTACAGGGATTTACCCCACCACCTTTTAAGCTGGGCAATTTTGATCGCTTGAATGGAGCATGAACTCACACATTGTAGGGTATGGTCATCTCTACTTTAACTTTTTTTTTGGTACCAGCAAGCAAACTCGGGACTGTGCGCTTGCCAGGCAGGCATTGTGCCACTGAGCTTTATCCCCAGCCCTCTATTTTAACCTTTTAAAAGACAAACAAAATATAATATATTTAGGGCTTACCCACATGGCATCTGCACATGTTTCTTCACTCTTACACGTATTATATCCTGGCCCCTGCTTCCTTGTGCACATGTATAAGAATTTATGGTACAGGTAACAAAATGCAGAGAATGGGCCCTAGAGAGTGTATTAATGTGAATTAAGACTTTAGAACTCCTGTTTATATTTTGATTTTCAGCAAAAGTATAAGATTTTACTACATTTTAATACATGGAATGAAAACAGCATACTTACTCAGCATACATAAGCAATGACTTGGATACAAACTTTGTGTTTGTTAAGATTGTCAACCTACTACTGTCCAACAAATTTGATATATAGACTTTAACAGTATGTGAGTTCCCATCTCCCAAACTTGTCTTTGTTTGTTTGGTGATGTTGGGAATTGAACCCAACGCTCTAGCACTGAGCTATATTTCAAGTCTCTTTTCCTTTCTTTAAAGATAGCAAACAGGGTCTAAGTCTCTCAGGTTGGGCTTGAACTTATGACATTCCTGCCTTGGCTGTCCAAGTAGCTGGGATTACAGGCATGTGCTATTTGTGCTCATTTCCCAAAGTTTTTGTAAATATTTTCCACTGTAAGAATTAAAGTTTTGAAAATTGTATGAAAGTGATCTACACATTTATAATTTGAGAATTCACATCTTTATCATATAGAATTCTCTCTCACTTAACATAATGACATATTTGAGTCACTTTTAGATGCTTCAGAAAATGTTTTATCCCGAAGGTCTCCCATGTCTTTTGCAAGATTTATTTCTACAGAGACTTCAATTTCTATTACTAAGTCAATGGGATCTATTTTCAATTTTCCTTTTAGTACTGGGGATGGAAAGTAAAGGTTCTTTACCATTGAGCTACAACCTTATTCCTTTTCATTTTGGGGGCCAGAGTCTTTCTCCATTGCAAAGGTTGGCCTCAAAATTGTAATCTTCCTATCTCAGGCTCCTGAGTAGCTATAACTACAAACGACCACCACCACACCCAGCTTTAACATATTTTCTAGTTAATTGTTGCTTGTATACTAGCACAGTGTTAATTTTTACATTAATGTAAACTTTGAATTGTCATTAATTCTAACTGTAAATGTTTTTACATGATAAATTTGAAAATAATAATAGTTTTATGATTTCTACCTCTCAACAATTCTTGCAACTCTTCCAAAGCTGAATTCCTGGAATAAATGTAACTTGTTCTAGTCTTATCCTCTGACTATTGTTATAGTATCTTATTTTGCTATAAGGTGCTATATCTTCTTCCAGTGTATCTTTCCTCCAAATTTTTCTTTCTTTTTTTTTTTTAAGCAACAGTGCCTCACTATGTTGTCCAAGCTTCTGGGTTCAAGGTACTCTCCTGCCTAAGCCTCCTGAGTGGCTGGGACTGCAAGCACACTTCCCAGAATGTGGCTTGTCATTGCTTTGAAAGTACATTCCTACACTATGGTTGAATTTCTGACCCACAGAAATTGTGTTTTAAAATATATATTATTTTAAGGCGCTAAGTTTGGAGATGATTTTTTTTGCAGCAAGTGATAACACAATTATTTATTTGTTTCTCTCAGTATATTATAGGCCCTTTAATGTTAAGAATCTGAGCCAGGTGTGGTGGCACATGCCTGTAATCCCAGCACTCTGGAGGCTGAGGCAGGAGGATCGTTGTGAGTTTGAGACCAGCCTGGGCTACAAAGAGAGCTCAAGGCCAACCTGAACTGCATAGGGAGACCCTGTCTCAAAAAGGCAAAAAGAAAAAAAAACAAAACAAAGAATCTGAATTGTTTACATTTAAATACTCAGCTCTAAACGTAGTGCTTTACCCAATGTAGAAATTTACAAAGAAAATGTTGTATGACCAACTAATAGACTAACTTACTTCAAGTTATATGACAGAAGCCTAGTCCAGTTTGGGGGCAGTTTTCTATACAAAAGGCTCACTTTCTGAGCACACACTCACAGCCCTTTTCAGAATATAACATTTTTTACAATAAACATGAGTTTATAATTACAAAACATTGAAAAATTTGTCTTCTAACCTAAATGTTCATTTTCAGAAGACCAAGAAAAGGTATGAAATGCTCCAAAGTCTGTCCCTCTCTTACTTTTCTCTCGTTGCTAAGACAAAACACCTGACACCCCAAATTAAGGGTTTACTTAGCTTACAGTTTGTGGAGGTTTCAGTCCATACTCAGCTGGCTCCAAGGCAGAGTGGCACATAGCAGAGGGAAACAGTTCATAGAGGCTGAAGACAGCAAAAAGCAGCAAGAGCAAAAGGGAGGAGCAGGTAGAAAGCGCAAGCCTCTTTCCCTCCCTTACATTGTATGCAGGCTCCCCACCCTAGGGTGAGTGTAGCACTCACACCCATAATCCCAGCATTGGACCATGGACCAATCATAAGCTATAGAAGCCCGCCCCATGACTGCCTGAGGCTTTGCAGGGACATCCAGACAAAAACCATGACAACCCCTGAGGAACTTCTTTCTTAGGCCACGCAGCTTTTATCCAGATCCCTCACCCTTCACTCCAATCATCAGTCTAATGCCTTCTCAAAGCAGGCAATTCTGAGAACTGCTTACATTTGAAAATAAGTGCTCTCACTAATGCTAATCTTCCTTTTCTGATGCATTTCATAGCCGATCTTTTGACAAAATAAGCAGTGCTCATTTTAGGCCCCTCTGCCCACTTTTAGCAATATGCACCCTCACATATACACAGAGACGTGTGCACATCCAGAGACTCACCTACCAAACCCATTGCTTTTAACTAGCGTATTCAATATTTTCAAGTAACATAGGACAGAAGTACAGTGGCACTTGGTTCACAAACAATTTGTTCCATGATTCTGCGGAAGATGGCTATGGTAGGTTATCATCGAATCCATTCATGAAGGGAAGTAAAGTTGTGCCAAATGCTTCTGTTTGGGAACCAAATTGTGTGTTTGTGAATAGAGGCATTACAGTACCACAAAAATCTAAGTTGCACTCTCTGTGAGAGGAAATGGTTACAAATACAGGCCATGAGATTTTTGTTTTTTTGTTTTTTTTCCGGTATCAGGAATCGAACTCACAACCTTGCACGTGCCAGGAAGGCACTGTGCCGCTGAGCTAAATCCCCAGCCCCGGCCACGAGGTCTTATCAGCTGGGTTCAAATCCTAGCTCTGCCACATAGGAACTTGGTGTCACATGGCAAGTCATTTAACTTTTTGGTATTGGTTTGTTCAGATATAAAGTAAAAGATGGGCAGAAAAATTCTTATTTCTAAGTGTGTACAAAAAAGTGCAACAAAGCAATGGAATGATGCCCTACACAGAGTAAACTACTCACAAATGTTAGCAATTTTTATTTCTAAAGCTTAGTTCTCATACATCAAGTCTCTTCTAAGAGTGGAAACTCTTTTTTAGTTTTCAAACTTTCCAATAAAATAGAACATTTGTTTTGATTCATTTTAAGATTTTCTCCCAGTGGGAATTATCAACAAAATACTTAAATAATAATTTACGCAGGCCAAAAATAAATTGAACTATCTGAAGTCTCTGAAGCCTACTGGTTTTACTATTTGAAGCAAATGAAATGAGAGAGGTAAAAACTCAGATTGGAGACAGTGGTTACACTTCTGTTGGCAAAAATGCTACCCCAACGGCACCTTCTCTGGGGTTTCCGTTTACCATCTTTGCCCATCCCCTTCCCGTTATCCCAGTTATCAATAAAACTTACTTCTGGGCTGTGAGATAACAGGATGCCCTGGCTGCCATTTCAGTTACTTCCTGAGAAGTTTCAGATCTGAGACTCCTTCGAGGGGTCGAGGGAGGGATTGACAACCGGTGATCACAAACCAGCTTCAGGCATTCGCCACCACACCTTTCCTATCTCCTAAGGGTATTTTGCCTTCTTCAATTTGATGACAGGGCATGTCTTCCAGCTCACCCATATTTCTTGCTCTGTTGTTAAGAATGTCCCTGAATCCTGACACTTCCGATTTCCCAAATGAAATAGCACTGGGTCACATTTGGTTCAGCAGAGTTCAACCGCTGGCTTCCCAGACTGCTTTGCAGGCTCTGCCACTGCTCAGCAGGCCTAGCTCACCTAGTTCAGGCTAGGAATGTGCCCTTTCACCACAGCCCTCTCCTGCCATCTGGTGCTCAAATGGTTTCAGCCATTTGCCTACCCCGTCTCCCCTAGGGCGTACCAGGCACCTGCCTGCAGGCTGTACTATGCCACTTGCATCTAATAGGGTTAAAAACTCTTATCTGATGAATAATGAGACTTTGGGAAAAAGAAAGGCCAACTTTAAATGTAAAATTAGAAGTATTTTTAGATACACTTGGCTCTGCCACTTTTCCAATGTGAGGTTCCTTCTCCCCCAGCAGAGAGCTCTGAATTTACATTGTATGTTGTTACTGTAAAATGTTTTGGACTTTGGTTACACAAAAAGACCAACACATTTCCAGGGACTTTCTATACAATCTAGTTCCCAGTTTTTTTCTCAGTGGATAGGATTCGTGTCCTCAGTTGCAAGAGAACATCCACAAGGGCCAAGAATCTGGGTCTGCATCTTAAAATAACATTACATATGATTATTTTAACAGTCGTAAGTCATATTGTACCAATTAGATTTTAAAAGTCATTTCTTTGAACTTCAAAATGTGAGCAAGGGTACACACACCTGTGGATCTGCCACAATCTTTACGGACAGTTTAGGTTCACCTTGCGCATCTGCGTTTACTATTAATGTAGAGTTGTAAAGACAGCAGTGATTGCCCTTCTGCATTAGTCAGACTTTGCCACTGTGACCACACCCAAGAAAAAACATCTTAAAGGACAAAAGCTTTATCTTTGCTGTTTTAGAGGTTTCCGTCCAGTTGTCCATCTCCGAGGTACAAATGTCAGTGGAAGGGCACAGCAAAGGAAAGTCGCTCACCTCATGGCAGCCAGAACACTAAGAAAAAGGAAGAGCAGAAAGGTAGGGGTTGGGGGAAAGATGTACCCTTAAAAGTCACACCCCCGTGACCCACCTCATCCAACTAGGCCCACCTCCTAACAGCATATTTAGCTAAGAAATTAGCTAATCAGTGGAATCACCCATTTTCAAGGTTGGCACCCCATGAACTAAATACCTTCCAAAAGTCCCACTTCTGAATTTATGAGCCTTCAGGGGGACACTTTTGATCCAAACTATAATGCTACCCCAAAAGTGAATAATTCCAAATAGGAAACTTCGTTAAAAGTGGCCTAAAAATAGAAGGTAGAAGAGCCAGGCACAGAAAGACACATGTTGTATGATCTCATTTATTTGTGGAATCTGAGAGTTGAGTAGAAGTTGAGTCCTTTGATGGCTACCAGAAGTTAGGCAGAGTAGCGGGAGGGAGAGAAGAGGAAAAGCTGATCGACGGAGACTAAGTTACAGTTAAATGGGTACAAAGCAGTCTGGTATGACATTGTACAGTAAGGTAATCACAGATCATAATGTATCATACTTTTTTAAAACTAAAGGATTTTTAAAAATTTCCCCATGAAATGGTGTTTGAGGGGATAGATATATCTAATTTGCACATGAAAAAATGTATAGTTGTATTGAATTGTTCCACAACATCTCATTAGTATATATACATTTTTATGTTAGAAATGAATTTTTTTAAAAGCAGATAACTTCATATGTAAGTAGATAAAAGATATTCAAAAATAATCCAAAATTAACTCAAAACAGCTCCTGAAAGCATTGAAATATGCACTTTTAGAACAAGTTTGCAGATATAATCACTGATATACTTATTTAAAAACTGAAATTGAAAAAAAAACTCTCTACCGTCTCAACCTAAGTGAGCCAGAAACAAGACACCTCCCTGTGAAGACATTACTTATGTTTTATGACATAAAACATTACTTATGCATAAAAAACACAAAAGCTGTTAAAGATAACCTTTTCACTGACACATTTTGATAAATGCATATATTAAATCAGTACTTTCAAACGGAGACTATTTTGCACCCCCTCCCCATACTTGGCAAAAAACTTTCATCATTTGGGGAAAGAGTACTACTGTCACCTAGTGAGAACTGGCCAGGAATTCTAGAACTATTCTACAATATAAAGACAGCCCCCCACAACAGAAAGTATCATGTCCAAAATGGTGACAACATTATGATACCCACTATTAAATAATGTAAGTCATTTTGGTGGAAAAGATTTTCTAAGAGGAAATCTATTACATTTTGGACATGAAAAGAGGGCAAGTAAAAGGTTTTTACTCTCCAGCAGAAGAGTATTCATATGGGATTTCAATAAATTTCCTCTGCGGCATAAGGTTTTACCCAGGCCTCCCATGTACTTGCTGCTTCCTGCTCATGGCATCCGTGACATCAACAGCATGGACCACTTTAACGTTCTGTGAGACACCCAGCTGATCCAACCCTACTGGAATGTACTGACAGAGGGGAGGAAAACCTTAAACCCAACCTAAGGACAAGAATGAAATGTATACCTTTGTTCCTTTCAAAATTAACACTGCAAATTTGGCTTCCTTTTTCTTTTGGATGCTGCACCAGGGATTGAATCAGTGTCTTCAGATTGAGCTGCACCCCCAGGTCTTATTTTGAGACAAGGTCTCCTGCACTAATGCCCAGGCTGAGCTCAAACTTTCATCCTCCTGACTCAGCCACCCAGTTTTGGGATTACAGACACACACCACTATGTCTCGCTCATGTTTGACTCACCTGGAATAAAAAAATTGTTTGCCCAGTCAGTGATTGAGTTCCAAGTGACAGAAGCCACCCTTAACCCTCTCTTTCCAAGGTAGCCCAGCTCATTAAGGAGCTCAACTAGAGCTACTAGTTGATTTAGATTGTAATAGACTAATGTCCTCCAGAATCTGATTTTTGCAGGGTTAAGATTAGTATATTAAAATGAAAATGTGATAAAGATCCAGTCTTACTTGATATCATTAGTTCTTTAAGGGCGATGCTCATTTTTTCCATTTTTCCTTATTCTGTCTTAAAATGAAATGTGTCATTTCTGATCTTTGCAGGGTGGCAGCTTTCCCTCTGTGCTGGGTTGAACAGTGCTCCCCAAAAATCGTGTCCTAAGGGCTGAGGACAAAGCTCAGTGGTAGAGTGTTATCTAAGGTCCTGGGTTCAACCCATAGCACTGCACAGAAAAACTGACCTGATTTGGAAATATTAGCTTTGCAGATGTAGTTAAGATTATATCTTATTAAAGTAGGATATGCCCTAAATTCAAAATGTCTGGCAACCTTAGGAAAGAAGAAACACCAAGGCAGACCTACAGGAGGATGGACATGCACCAAGACTGGAGTTAAGCAGCTGCAAACTAGGGACTATCAAGAATTTCCAGCAACTACCAGAAAGACACAAGAAACTTATTTTCCTAGTCCCCAGAAAGGAAACAAGCCTGCTGACACCCTGACTTTGGACTTCTGGCCTCTAAAATTTAAGAGAATAAATTTCTGCTGTGTTAAAACACTGTGGTGCTGATACATCAGCCTCCGAAAAATAATACATTCACTGTAATTCTTACCCCACAGTCCAGGGAAACAATATGAGAGTTGTGCCAAGTCCCATGTATGTCTATTACGATCACAAATTTTGAGACTAGACAGGAGCACCCAGTGGATCTAAACACATGGACTTACTGTGAACAGTCCATGCTGGAGATGTGAACGTGTACAAAGGGTTGGTTAGTGTAAATGTGATTAAGCCAGCTGTCGATTATCAGTTAGGGTTCTGTCCTTCTAGACCCTGGGAGAAAGAGGCCTTACTTTCTTGTCAATTATACTTAAAGGGACGGCTCAGCCATACCACTCCTCAGCATATTCCCTGAAGAAGTAAAGACAGTATACCACAGCCATGTTTCTTGTGGCACAATTTATAATTGCTAAGCTGTAGAACAGCCCAGATTCCCATCAACAAATGAAGAAACACAGATGTATAAAAACGAGTACTAGTCAAAAAGAAGACTGTATCATTTGCAAGAAAATGATAGAAGTAGAGACCACTGTGTTATACAAAACAAACCAGGTTCACAAGTTAAATTTTGCATGTTTTCTCTTGTATGAATAATCTAAACCTAAATAAAATATAGGAGAGATGCCAGGAAATTAGAAGGTAGACTTTTAGAGATAAGGACAGAGATTTGAGGGAGAGGAAAGAGGACTAGGGAGTGACAGGGATAAAAATAATCAAAATGTTATATTCATGTGCCAGTATACCAAAGCAAATCTCATTATTCTGTATTCCTAGTATACACTAATAAAGAAAAGAAAAAAGGGAAAAGGAAGAATGACTCTCAGGTCCTGACAGAAACCTGAGTTTCAGTGCTTCCTGGTAGCATTGAATTTTCTCAGACAAGTCTTTCAGTGGAAGCTGAGGTTATCCTTAGGGATGTGGTCTTATTCTGCTAGAAACCATGGACACGTCAAGTCTCTCCATGCAGGGTTTTGGACAGAGTTACCATGTGCCCAAAGTTTTATACTGCTCCTTGTCCACTACAATAATTGTGTCCATGTAGTTTCTGTTGTTTAAATGCTGCCACCTATACTCAGTTAATGAAGATTTTATTCCCACTGCGCTGTGAACCAAATGCTGCAACAGTAATGCTCATGATGCAATGGCGTTAGCTCAGAGGCCTACCACCAATTTAGCGATGGTGTTCGCTCACTAGGGCATTCCTTGTTGCCTTAACTTTCACCATCTGCATTGTTTCCTGGCCTCACGTAGCACACCCACTAAGCATGCCCGATTTTCCAAGGCTTTTCATCCTTTGTTCCACCACGTACTGCAGCTTTTCCACATTCCTATGTGATGCTGTATATAGGCCAGTGCTTTGTCTATGCAAGGCATGTGCACGTCATCTCTTGGTTTCTTGCCATGGTGTTAAAATTCCTGCATGTCAAAAAACTGCTTCCAAGTAAATAAATAAATACCTACCTAATTTTATGTTCTGTACTTTTTTGCGGGGAGGTGGTTACTGGAGATTGAAAGGAAGGCCTTTGCACTGAGCTTTTAAAATGTTTTAAAGACAAGGTCTCACCAAGTCATTACTCAGGATGAGTTTAAACTTGTGATTCTCCTGCCTCAGCCTACCAAAATACATGTTCTGTATCACTTGATCAAACATTCTCAGAATCCCGTTGCATGCACATTATCCAAGCTCCTGGAGGTAGACAAGGCAGTCATGTAACTGTTGTGCATACAGCTCTTTTCTTCTCTCAGTAAGAACAATACAACTTTGGCCAAGCTGCTTAATAACATGCCTGTCGTTTTTTTGATCTAACAGCCAAAAGAAAGGTAGGTAGCAGTGGATTCTGAAAAAGGGCTTACATTAGTTTCGCAAGACCGACTTAGGAAGTTGACAGATGAGGGCTGCCTTCCGGTAATACTGTCACAGCCAGAGAAAAAAATTCTTTACTCCTAAAAGGGGATACAGGTGGTTCATTACAGTATCAATGACGGCCAGCAACAACGACTGTTCTCTGGATCTTGGAGTACAAGCAGAGAGTTTGGAGTGACAGACTCAGCTTCTAAACTTGAGCACTCTTCTGGTGCAGAGAAATACAGTATTTTTAGTAAAACAAAGCATATGGCAAGCCTTTGTCTTCTGATTCTGATACGTTTATACAGAACTTTTCAATTGTGTGGTTCACTGTTCTAAGTTACCGAGCTTCCAACCGACGGTTCTTGTTTCAAAGCTGTCTTCCTATTCTCCACGAGGGCTTCCCCAAGACCATCATCTGGTCTTTTCAGTTCCCTGCAGTTGTCTTCTTATCCTCCATGAGGGCTTCCCCAAGACAATCATCTGGTCTTTTCGGTTCTGTAACAGCTAATTCTTTGGTCAGTGGGTCTCAGAGCAGGTCTCAGGCTTCCTTACTCGGTCAGGACCCTGGCCTTCTTGGCAGCCGCCTCAATTCGTGTTATCTATGTCCTGTGACTGTCAGGACCCTGCTGCACTTTTTGATGTGCTGCTCAATATCTTTGATTTTCGGCTTCAGACTGCACCCCAAGATTAACAATGCTTCTGAGGATTATTGTTTCGTTTTTGCCTAATAAATACCTCTATATGGATGACTATCTTGTGTATGATGAAAATTGAATTCCTGATCTTCCCCTCATCCTCAAACCTGAACTTTCACATCTTCTTCATCTGCTCAATTCTGTAATATGGGCTCAGAGAGAAAATAATTGCTAACAACTCTCTTCTTCCAGTACTGAGCAAAAACGAAAAGTAGGAGTCAGTCTCTCCCCGAAACCACATTCCACAGTCCCTACCTTTGAAATACTTAAAATCCAACCACTTCCCTAATCCAATTCATCTTCTCTTGCCTAATCAAATACACTATACTCCTAACAGATCTCCTGGACTCAACTCCCTCAAATTTCATTTACTTTTTTTTGTCTTTTTCAGATAGGGTCTCGCTATGCAGTGCAGGCTGGCCTTGAGCTTACTCTGTAGCCCAGGCTGGTCTCAAACTCACAACAATCCTCCTGCCTCAGCCTCCCAAGTGCTGGGATTACAGGCGTGCACCACCATGCCTGGCTTCATTTACTTTCAACATAGCAGCTAAATCATTCCTGGTCAGATATCAAATGATATCATACCTCTAATCAGAACCTTCCCATGACTTCTGATCTCTCTCAAAGTTCTTAAAAATATCCATAAGAACCACTCCGTTACTTTCTGACACTATCTTCTAGTAGTATCCGGATCCCCCTTGATCAGTTCATTAAAGCCTCATTAAAGTTAACAAACACTAATTTATAAAGGAATTTAATCTGATTCAATTATAAACTTGATTTCACATATATCAATGTATATCTGAATGTAGTCAACATAAAGCAAATGTCAACTATATAATAATTACATAAGTATAACAGGACAATTAACATATTACATACAGTAAATAGGACCAAAGAAATTACTAGTCAACATATAAACAAGAGCTAGCACTCATCTTTTCCCACATATACACAGCAATGAATAACAATTCTGATACTGTGAATAACTAATGAATAACAATTAGGTAAGGTGTTCTAAAACAATAATGGTATCATTCTGTCAGTGATATGAGCAAAGAATTGTGGCTAATACCACAAGAATTAAGTGCAGCACATACAGTTCAGAACTAGAGCGTGTGTCTAGCATGTATGAGGCACGTGGCTTGATCACCACCGTTCAAGAAAAAGTCATACTATATCCCATAAATAGGTAAAATTATTGTATTTAATTAAAAATTAGAAGAATTATAAAATAAGGAAGTAAAACTACCATAGGTGAGTGACTTGTTTAACTAGTCTTAAAGAAGATCATGCTACAATCAGAAGAAAGAATTTGGAAAATCCTATTATCATGCATTCAGAGGAAATACTATAATAAAATTTAGTGACATCTTGCTTTAAGGGAAAATACGGGGTTGTAAAAACCTGAAACTTAGAGTGAATTAAGTCACAGGTATAAGCTCAAAAATCAAAGTCTGGAGTAGAAAGAAGTGCCCCCTCAACAGTTACCAGCTTAGCCTTGGGAGACAGGCATAGGTTCCACACTTGAATTAGTATTTAATTTACTGACATAACTCTTTAACTAAACAATATAATGAGCATTAATCTTTTGGTGTTAAGTTACAGAAGAGATAAACTCTGATGACTGATGGACCTATTTTTATTAAGTGTGTAACCCTGGGAAGACATATTGAAGGTACTGTAAAAACATTAAATTACTATGTTCATAGTATATTAATGCAAGAATCCTGTATTTATGCAATCACGACACTAAATCTTATAGTCAAGTACTTCTGTATATGTTGTGTAGTTTTTTAAGATACATGAAATTCTTGAGAACTTAAGTTGCTTATTTTAAAAGGCAATGTATTTGATTTCTAAGAGGTGTTTAGATACTTGGGGAGAATTTGTTCATTAAAGTTAAAGTACTGCCAGGTGCAGTGGTGCCTGTGTGATCCCAGCTACTCAGGAGGTTGAGACAGGAGGACTGCAAGTTCAAGCCCCACCTGCCCAACTTAGTGAGACCCTGTCTCAAAATAAAAACGAGTAGAGAGGTAGCTCAGTGCAAAGCCCTAGGTTCAATTCAACAAGCATACAAAAAAAATTAAAGTATTTCCTAAGTGTTTAAAAGAATCAACTTTTTTTGAGCTCTTTTAAACCCATTTCCTTTTGTTTTATTTTAAAGAGAACTGAAAAAAAACAACAACAGTAAAATGCCAACAACATACATAAAAACAAAACAAAGCAAAAACAATAAGAATGATACAGGGTTTCAGAACAAAATGATAAGGATTTAACAGTGGTTGTTATATTTCATATTTTTATCTTCATCGAAGTTGGTCAGATTACCAGATGTAAGAATGCAAGATTAATCAGACCATTAAAGAGAATAAAAAATAAAAACAAAAAAATTATAAACGATACAGAGTTTCACCAAACAAGATGGTAGGAATTCAACAATGGTTATTATGTTGCAGATTGTTGTCTTCAAATTAATTGTTCAGATACCAGATAAAGCATGCAAAATTGGTCAAAATAAATACATAAATAAATAAATAAAGCATTAACTGTTTCTTTCAATACACCATTAAACAACAGCAGTATAGTTATCCCAGCCATTCTTCTGTATATATACATTTTTTCCCTGATTTCTGTCTTTCTTTCTTTCTTTCTTTCATTTTCTCCTTTCTCTAATCCCAGTTGTTTCCTCTTTTTTTCATTTTCTTTTCTTTTTTTGAAACAGGGTCTTACTTTGTAGTTTAGGCTGGCCTCGAACTCCCAGTAATCTCCCTGCCTCAGCCTCCCAAGAGCTGGGATTACAAGTGTGTACTACCATGCCCGGCTCAATCGCATTTAAAAATTTAAGGAAACATATAAACTATGCATGAAATGTGAAATATTAGAGGAGTAATTTAGTCTGTTAAATGTGATAAAAAGGTTAGTGACTGCTTCCTACTTCTACAAAACACATGAGATTCGAAGATACACAAACATACAGAATTCAAGTTGAAAATCTGAATGTTAACTGAAACAAAATTAGTGCCAATGTTCTTGCCATACTTGAAACTTCCCCTCAGATACTTGAAAAAAAATAGTAGCAATTTTAGTGCAAGGTTTTTGCTTCAATTTTAATATGAGCCACTCATTCAGTTATCAGTACTAAATAACAAAGACTCCACTTCAATATACAAAATAATTTGTCAAATTTTCAGCTCTTAAAGCTTATTTCTGATAATATATGCACACTCAATTTTCTAAGGGCAGCATTGAGAATTACTTACATATAACACATTATTAATAAAAATTAAGTAAATTTTTACCTTATAAGAATAGCTGATACAAAAATAACCTGAGAATAAATTCTTTCATTGTATGTAATATGCTATTTCAAGAAGAAAATGAAAAATCAATGTTAGCAATAGTAAAAATACATTAAAAAAAGCATTTCTGTTTCTCAAAAATTAATACCTAGTTGAATACGTTACATGAAATACAAATTCAAAGCACAATCAGAATGAAGTGTGAATGACTCACATGACAGCAGTAACAGTAACACTTAGCCAGTATACAGGGAATTGTGCTCCTATAAAACACTGCCACATCTACCAGTAAAGCATCTGTCACTATAACGACTAGACTGTAGAATTTTAGGGACCCAAAAGCGAGTCACCGTTCTGTACAAAGAACCAGAGCTGGTACAGTAGCTAGAAGGTCTGCTGAATTAAATTACTACAAAAATATTTTCATTATGAAAATCAAAGGACTGACTTAAGACAATTTTATTGATTTAAAAGAGAACAAACTTTTAAAGAAAACCCAAAGTACTTTACTGAAAATTGGAAAAAATATAGAGCTGGAAAAATGTAATGCAAAGTATAGTCATATTTTCACTGTTACCAGCTGATTTTTTCTTCATTGCTAGAGTTCTGCCTTATTTATCAGTACCCACAGTCACTCAGTAAAGCTGAGCCTTTACTCTAGTTTTAAAATTTGATCACTCATGGAAAACGTAAGGTAGATGGGTAAAGCTGTTTTATCCATCTTTTGCCTAAAATTTTTATTTTTATTTACACATATTAATATGGAAAAAAGTTTTGAGATCAGTAAATTCAAAGAGTCAAAATACATGTGAAAAACATGAACTACATACTACAAATAATGATAAATTTCTTACTTGATTTTGTCTCCTTTTCTTTCTAGTTTATTTATCCTGGCTATCCTAAGAATTAAATATTTCTCCTGAGTCAAAGATTTTGTTACTATGAAAAAGTGAACACCATATTCCTACAAATAACTTGTGACCAAAATAAATTTACTCTGAATGTGTAAAAAGTGAAAAAAAAAATTCAAATGCCTTTACTAAATGCTTATAAGAAAATGCATTCGTTTATAGTAATAGGAAAACAATTAAATAAACATAAGAGATGTGATTGGTCAGTAGAAACCCAACCTCAAATGGAAAGTGAAAATAACCAAATCTACATAGAAAAATAGGTGATGTTCTGTGTTACTCACAGTCTATTTTAAAGTAATGTATCCTTCTTAACATGGTCTCATTCTTAAAAAAAAAAAAAGAAGCTAACTTTTTAGTGACTGCCCTAACAAACTATAAATAGTTTTGTTCGTTATGGTGGGTGTAAGTGTTCAAAGTGACACACAGTTATAAAATCACATTCCAAAAGAAAGGCCCCTGGGTACTTATATGAGTATTAAATAAACAAGAAGACATATCTTTAAATTTGCGGCACCAGTTAGCAAAGACTTGCTTAAAAGACACAGTGTACTATTTATTATTTTATCTACAAAGGTAAAGATTTTCTTTCAGATGTGCCTTGATTGTATTCATCATGCAGTAGTGACCAGCTAGACGTAAAAGTGTACTACTGCCAAGTAAATCTTACACAGAGAGGAACTTAGCTCTGGGTTGTAAAATCTAAGCAGAGACTTGTGAAATGGCTCATTGAGATTAGTGAGAGGGCCTCTGAGTTAGCTGGTCAAGTAGGTGTCTTTAGAAATGTGTGTAGCAATTGCCAAAGCAATGCAGCAAAGTTATCAATCATGTCCCTTGTACTGAGAATGAAATCCTATTTTAAAACAGCAGCTACAGCCTAAAATCAGAGCTGACTTATTACATAATAGGGCTAAAAGTTTACTAAATCTTACCTATGTTAAAGAATTAATAACTTCATTTAAGAGCTTAGCTATTTAAAGTAACTCATTCTACTGTTGCTGCTGTTTTTTAAATCTCTGTAATAGTTAACTGTACTCCCAACACAGATTTGTTTTGCAAAGCAAGTACTTTCAAACATCTTATTGAAATATAGTTTCAAATAGATTATTTATTCTATTTTATATCTACAGTCCACACAGGGGTTATATAAGTATTTCTAAGATTACACTGCCAATACCTTACCTCAACTCTGTCACAGAGTAGAATTCCGGTTAGTAAAGAGAATTACGTATGCTCCATTTTTATCCTTAAACACTGAAAGAATTTAGTTATCTTGCACCATGTACCAAGTGATTATGAGGTGTTACTAAATAAATCTATACCTTGATCTACAGAGAAAAGATACAAATAAATAAAGTTTTCCAATAGAAACAATTATTCAACAAATTATTTTAGCCAGCAATAAAGTTAAATGTCCCCTTTGCGAGGAAGAAAACAAAAAAACTGTATCTTCTCGTAGTTGAGAGAAGGCATGGGTTGATTCTTCTACTCTACAGATGTCTGTCATTCTAGCCACAGTGTCAAAGAATCAGACTACTGCATAAGACTACAGTCTTCCTGAAATTATAACTAAAACACCTCTGGATTTACATTAAGCAAAAGAAAGGTAACTTCAAATAACCTAATCAATCACATGTGAAATAATTTCCTAGAACAAGGTCTCATTCATTTATTATGATTGAAGACTGCCACCTAGTGGATGACTCTTCCCTCAAACTACATTGAGACTTTAGAGTTTATGTTTCAGCATTTAAGGACGGCAATTTTCATTAAAGTTTCTTTAAGAAATTGAAAAACAATCCCAGCACTCAGGAGAGACTGAGGAAATAGGATCACTGTGAGTTCAAGACCAGCCTGGGCTACAAAGTGAGCTCAAGGCCAGCCTGAACTGCAGAGCAACACCTTGTTTCAAAAAGACAAAAACATAAAAAAAGAAAGAAAAACAGAAGCAAAAAACTTCCTTCGTAACGCCTTATGTCTATTTTCTATGTATCAGTTATGTACTAGTCTTACTATTTAGATTGGGATATTATTCAGTTATTTAAGAAGATCATATAAATGTAAAGATAGCTATTCAAAACTAAATTATTCTATCACTATTTCTTCAAATTATAAATTCAGAAGCACTACTTTTGGATGATGAAAAGTATGACATACTATAGCTCAACATACTTTACATTCATACATGTTGACAATTTATACATGAGTTTATTTAAAGAAAAGTAAAAGTTTCCACAATAGAGTTAAGTAGCAAGAAAATCCTATGTGCTCTCATGTTTCTCCAGTTACTATCAAATAATAAAGTTTTAAAACCAAAGTTAAAGCGAAAAAGACATTCCGTAAGCATACTGAGAACTGAAACTTCAAAATACCACTCTGTCCTCCTGCGTTCTCTCCCACCACAGTGTGCTGTTTAAAGTTCCACAACTATTGTCTTCTTCCTCTTGCTCTTTGGTGAGTTCTACAAAAACCTAGATGCAAGAAAATAAATTAATAAAGTATTCTATATCTCAGAGAAGGGTTAGCTAAATCAGGAAATCATACAAGGTCATTTCAAATCATATTAAAAGTATCAAAAAAGATTTCCTGATATTAATACTTTTCAAACAAAATAAGTTATCTCCATTAACTACATGCAAAAATGAATGCTTCTTTAGAGGATCATTAATTTGCTAATGTATTAATAGTGGTGTCATAAAAAATAATTTATAAATATTTAAACAGGGTATTTTAATATGAAATGCAATCATTATGACTCAGTTTCTTCACCAAACTGAAAAAACTGAGCTACTCAAAATAAGCAAATGGAAATTAGCTTGATTTACTCACTATACACTGTATACATACGAAACGATTTGTCAGTGAAAAACACGGTTTAAACTAAAAAAAGGAAGCAGATGGAGAACTTAAATTTGTTTAAAATTATACACAGTTTAAGGTTATTCTGTAGTAGCCAGGTGTGCCGGCATATGCCTGGAATCTCAGCCGTTGGGAGGCTGAGGTAGGAGGATCACCATACATTCAAGACAAGCATGGGCTATACAGTCACTACAGAGTCAGTTCAAAGCCAGCCTGAACCACACCGCAAAAACCTACACAACAATCTTTTTTTTTTTTTTCTCCGGTACCGGGAACCG
>NW_004955478.1:3541042-3585762 GCF_000276665.1 Chinchilla lanigera | reverse complement strand
GTTACGTATCTTATCCCACCTGAACTACTGTTACTGCCTGTGAGCTCTTGAGCAGACAAGTATTGATCTTTTTATTGGTCTTTTTATTTTATTTGTTTATTTTTTTTGGTTTTTCTCCGGTACCGGGAACCGAACTCACGACCTTGCGCTTGCCAGGCAGGCGCTTTGCCGCTGAGCTAAATCCCCAGCCCCTTACACAACAATCTTTTACAAAACAAGATTATTCTATAATTATTCTATAATAATATCATAATTTCTCTACAATCTTAACCAAATAATTGCTACCTTCTATAAAATAATTTTTTAAAAGTAATTTTATAGTACCTGTTCCAGTGTTGCCTGAGAAAAGCTATATTCTTCAACTGCAAAAGTATGTTTAGCTGTTAAAATATAAAAACAGTGTTTTAGTTAGTAGTATTTTAAAAGCCTAAAATGGTAGTGACTACTGAGTTGGCTAACAGTATCTGTTTAAAGACCCTTATAAGCAATTCACCAAAACTTGAATCTCTAAAAAAAATTTTAGAGATCTGTAATCTCTAAAAAATAAAATCTCACTTCCACCTCACTTCCTTCGCATCCCCACGCCCACAGTTCCTCTACGGCCCTAGGTACTTTACATACTTATTGCCGTTTGCCTCACTCACCTTTTTAAATTACCTCCTGCTTCCCTCCTTCATCTGCTTACTGGTTATTCTTTTTTTCATGTTTCTGTTGATCTCTGCTCTGCACCTCCCCTTCCTCAACTCCATTAAAGCCTGTGCTTGCCTCTTAAACTAGATTTTGAATATTGATCTTATCTCCACAGTTTTTCTGTATTTCAGGTCCTTTTGCAATCTAATTTAATATGAAATATCTGCTATTTATACTGATTCCTTTAATCCTAAGTAGCTCAGATATTTTTCAATCATAAATCACCAGGAAAGCAGAAACTTTATCTTACTATATGACATTTACTATATCTAACAGATACTATATCTATTACAGACATAAAATAATTAGTGCTCTAAGGCTAAAAATCATTAATCCATAGCTGTTGTAAAGAAATCTTTTCGTATGCAGCATTCATATAAAAATAATCACAACTCTATATTCATTTTGAAAGATACTAATGACCTTATTCATAAATGTTGATTGTTTCACAGTTTAAAAATATCATAAAATAATTGTATGTGAAGACTTCCCCAATCCAAGCACTTATTTCTTGCTACTGTCACCAGCACATAATTATCCCGTCCATTACTTATTTTTTAAATGCTGAACTTCAATAAGCTTCTTTAAAACTCTGGGGACTGTACAACCTCCACAGGGAATTCTCCATCCTGCTATCATTAGGCTCTTGATACCACTGCTACTTCCATGGTGCAGCAGAAAGTAAGGGTTGCAGAAACAGTTCTCTGACTGCAGGACTAAACTGCTTAGAGAAAGCTAATAGTTTCCGCAGATGCAATGAGAAAGCTACGGCAATGCCCACTAAATTCTAAAAGGTTTATACCACAACACAGTTTTTCTATAAAATCCCTACGGTATTTTTATTTATCTGTATCTTAAGGTTATATACTTATTTGCTAGTTTCTATAATAAACTGACTCCTCAATTCTGAACCTTTTTAAATAAAATTCTTTAATAATTTGAGGGCTACTTTACAATGTTTTTTCAATACTACTCACCTTCCTCCAACTTAGAAAAAGCTTGGGAAAGAGACTGAACATCTTCCTTAGGAATTTTATAAGCCAAAATAGAAGAAAAACTGAAAACAAGACAAATTCAGGAAAATTAAAAAATTACCATGATCATGTTATAAAGCTGAAGATTTTTAAATGCAAAATTAAACTAATAATTTATTTTTATAAAAACAAAAATATTTTGATAAAATTGTTTGAAATGATAAAATAATTCCACATATAATAAAATAACTATTATTACTACTAAATAAAAACTGTAAAAAGTTTAAGTACAAGGGCAGGGGAAGCAGCTCAGTGGCAGAGAGCTTGCCTAGCATGCATGAATTCCTGCACTCAATCTCCAGCACTACAAAAATAAATAAATGAATACAAACACACATACTATGAAATACTGAAAGATATAACATCAGATTTCATTAGTCCAGTCCTGGGGATACTACAGATATTAACATGCCTGTAAGTTATCTTAGAGGTATTCATTCGTATAACATTGACTGAAGAGGATGTTCTTCCTAGTCCTCATCACTCTATAAAGAAATAGAATTACACTGTAAATTTCTTACCTTTCCTGACGGCTTGCATTTGGGAATATATATTCAATTTCTCTTTGAAGGCGGTCTATTTCTAGGTTTTCTACCCAGTCCTTTAACTTAATTTCCAAAAAGTAGCCTCTTCCAAATTTACTCTTTAGATGTTGTACTGTCCCAATACATCTGAAGTAATTTTTTAAAAATGATATATAAAATGGCTTGACAGTTTCAAAGAATGAATTATCACTTACTTAAATTTCTACAACTTGGGGGTGACAGCTTTACACTTACAGAAAATTTACCAACATAATATAAAACCCTTATACACTCCTTACTGAATTCCCGCTTCCCTAACACTTTCATCTTATATTCCCCTGGTACTTGTCAAAATCATGAAACCAACATTAATCACATTAGTGTGAACTAAACTCTAGACTTCATCTGGGTTTTGCCAGTTTTGCACATAATAACCTGTTGCTATTTCAGGACTCTCCAGTTCCACACGGTGTTTAGTGGTCCTGTCTCCTTAGACGCCTGTGGTGGGTGAGAATTTCTTACCCTTTCCTCACGAACATGTTCTCTAATCTAGTGTATCTAGTGTTTTCCTGAGGGGTGGACTGGGGTTGTGGGTTTATCTATATGTATGTTATTTGGAAAAATTATGTAAGAATGATTTGCTGTTTCCACATTTATTTATATATCCAGTCATGTATTTATGCCGTATGAACCCAGGTATTTTTTAATTTGTGCTATAATCTAAATAATAATGATTTTTTAAAAAATAACAAATATTATTGCCTGAAAATAACATTCTAAGTTATTGAACAATTAAGCCAGTTCCAAATGCAAGTAGCCAGCCAGCATATTTTGGGGAAAAAAATACTCAACATATTTCTAAATAGTCCTATAGAAAATTCATTCAAAAATTCAAAGAAACATTGTTTTAACATTTAAATTAATACATATAACCATGAGTTATATGGAGAACATTCAAAATCTGTCCACTATCCCTTAGAAAGCACGCTGCTGAATACCTACCTTAACTGGCCCGCTACCATAATGGCCACTCGGTCACAAATAGCCTCAGCCTCCTCCATGTAATGGGTGGTCAGAATAGCCGCTCTCTTTTTGTTTTTAAATGCAGTTCGAATTGCTCGCCTATAAAACACACACACAATTTTCAAAAAGTAATATATGTTTGTTAATGAAAATGATGAGTCTGTAAATACAATTTGGTTAATTCGATTAAAACGTACCAAATATTCAATGTCCGTAACTATTATATCCTGCTCAACTATGATTATTTCTATACTAAGATATTTTCCCTTAGTTTTGAAAGCTTATTAAGTGGAAATAAATTTCAGGACTTCAAATATTTAAATCGGTGAAACACATAATAACAAATGAGTTATAAAAACTGATGCCTTTCACTGTTAAAAGGAAAAAACATGGAATCCTGAGCGAAACCTAAAGCGAATCTGAACTAAACCTTACATTTGTAGACATGAAAATCAAGACTCACAGAACTGCTGAGCTAATTAATACTTTAAATTACCAGGAAGAGTTGCAACATAAATTCAAGATAATATTATTATGAGAAAGGTAACTTATATCTTAAATGCCTATGAAAAAAGCCTGAAAACGGGGAAAAGAAAATTATCCAGAGAAGAGAATTTTTATCTTAATAATTTCCTGTACATTGCATCTGTTTTATATATAAAATATTATAAAAACTTTATGAAAACGTGATAAATTTTAAAAAGGTTAAGAAAATTACTAGAAATTAAACATTTAATACTACTTTACATTTATATAGAACTTTCAATCAAGCTATACACATCATTAATATAACACTACTAGTTATACTGAAAATGATTTTTCATTATTCTAAAATATGACACAGTGTCATAGGTCTCAATTGCCGTTAGTGTCATACTCACCACAGGTGCCGTTTGGCTTTGGGATCCATACCTGTAGATGGTTCATCTAGCAGAGTGATCTGAGGATTCCCCAGCATACTTAACGCAAAACATAACTACAGAGAAAGAAGAAGAGGGGAAGTAAACTAATGATCCTTCACTATAAGGAATTCTTTTTTTTTTTCCCCTCAGTACCGGGAATCGAACTCACGACCTTGTGCTTGTCAGGCAAGTGCTGTGCCGCTGAGCTAAATCCCCAGCCCCACTATAAGAAATTCTATCAAGAAAGTAACAGGTACTATACTATCAATAAAATAGATATATTTGTTATTTAACAGAAATACCTTTCGCTTGACGCCTGCAGGCAGTTTCTTTATAGTTTTCTGAAGATGTTCTTTTAACTCAAGTGCATTTATTATTCTGCAAAATGGATAATACAAAATGAGGGTACTTGATATGCATAAATGTAAGTATAAATTATGTTGATCAATGACACTTTTTTCTAGAACAGTTAGTCAAAACAGTATGACTGTTCTAGAAAAAACAGTGTCACTGATAATGACATTGAGAATATATGAAAAAGGGCATTTTTATGAAAATTATGACCCATAGAAAGATCTATTACAAAATTTTTAAGATGTGAAATGTAAGACTGTTACCTTACCGACTCATTACTTCTTTCGTGTCACTTGCTCTCATTCCTTTGACAGCTCCATAAATTTCAAAATGCTCTTGCAATGTAATATCTGGCCATAGCGGGTTTATCTGAGGACAGTAACCCATACACTTAACAGAGTCATCTTCTTCAGCTGCGTCTGACATATAACCTCCTAGAAATACCTACAGAAATGCAAACAAATTTTTAGTAATTTTGCTTCACTTATATCGTGAAGAAAGTGGAAAGTGGATTAATTCAAATCTCTGTGTATAGCAAAAGTACTATCAGGTCAATTTTTACTGCTTTTTGAACCTGGAAATACACAGACAGCTAAGCTGGAGGTCGGAGACTTAGCTGGAAATGGTGACTATACTGCGTAGTTAGGAAGAAAAACAAGCCATAATTTTAACTAGAAATAAGGGGCCTTGTTGGAAGGCGTAAGCCAAGTATTTAAGGGAATTTAGTCAACTGTATTTCTAAGAAATAGCTATAACCAACATAAGAAACACCTCAGGCAAAAACCCAAAAAAAAGTCGATGCCAGGCATTTCCCAGGAAAACAATAAATCAATATAGCTGGTATAAAGTAAGCAAGAGGGAGAGAAACAGGACTAGGGTAATTCTGTGGCGCTTCTACCGAGTGTCAGTGAGACGCTCATCACTGAAAATCAATTGATGAGAAGGCCTAGACTTGCTCTTTTAACTACTGAACTTAATACTACTGTCTTCCACTAAATAGGCGAATAAATCACCCAGGCATATAATAAGCACCACAGCAAATATACTCGACACAGATATTCCTCATTTAACAACAACCTGTTTAACAACTGTCAGACTTTCGACCCTGTCTATTTTGTAGTTTTGTGTACCTTGTTTATGAAGCCTCGATGTTTTTTCTTTTTACAGTATATCTTATTTACACAGTATTATATTTTTTGCTGACTGCACTGTATGGTACAGTTCTGCCGTTTTCTGTTTTGTTACACATTACAGTAACGCATGTAAGAATTATGCAAAAAGAGCAGTCATCTAGTTGGAGTTTCACTTATTCTAAATGTTGTAATGTACATACTATATACAATTTCTCATTTAGTGACTGAGTCATTTAAAAACCGTTTTAAGATTGGACCTTGGTCATTAAACAAGATATGTCTTACGTATGTACTAAAAGTTTTACCATGTATATTATTTTCAGAAGTGATCAGAAGGATAATTCAATTAGGCTATACTAAAATTCTAAAAACAAAAGTTTGAGCATCAAAATACTAATCTGCCATTAAACTATCTTAATTAAAATGGTAAATGATATTCAAACTATCCCCCACTCTTATGTATCATACCTGGCCTGAAGTTGACTCGACATCACCAACCAGAATATTAATAACAGTGCTTTTGCCTGCACCATTTGGACCCAACAGACCCAAGATCTCTCCTAAAGGAATTGAGAGGAAAAGATCATCATACTGAAATCAAACCAAAAATGGAAATTACTCTTCTGGAAAAGTTATTTAAGAAAAAAAATAAACAGCAACCTTTTTTTACACAGAAGGAGATGTATTTAGCTGCCACCTTCTTTACTTTTCTTGAATGAAGGAAATCTCTCTTGTCATCATACTCTTTATGTAAATTGCTTACCATAATGGCTGGTTTCTAGTAAGAGCAACAGGATTTAAAAAGTGAGCTATAAAAAAATACATGTCACTTTACAAAAGGCTAAACATATCTGATATCTAAATCATCCAGAACTATTTTTGCTAAGGTGATCATACACAAGTACATTTCCACTTATGGTTAAAATCATGGCCTATTTAAAAATAAGCAGACAAAAATATTTTTCTCATGAAATATTTTTTTTCAGATTGATTAGATGCAAAGAAAATACTTTTCACATTTACTACTATACACTGGGAAGTTACCATTTCACATGTACTATGACTTAGCTATAAAGACTAATTACCTCCTCACAACACTGGCAACTCATCAGCTCTTTGACCTTCAGTCTCTCCGCTCTGACATCTTCGTCTTCATCTTCATTGTTTGGTGGTTCTGGAAACTTCTTATTTTTGGACTTTCTTGAAAGGGTCCTACGTATATAAATACAGTAGATTTTCAAATCATTAAAATAGTAAAGAAAATAGTCACTACATAGAGAAAGGTTTTATAAAACAACAGCAGATCTAGGATTTTCTCTAACAAGTGGAATTACAAGTGACATTTTTCATAGTTAAGGAATGTTATCTAAATTAATTTATTCAACATTTTTATGATTAATATGTGTTAGATATTTCATAGAGAGATGAAAAACAATGGTTGCTGTCTTGAAAGAATTTATAAACTGAGTATAAATGAAAAAAGAAAAGAGAGGGCTAAAGTCAGAGTCCACAGGAATATGACTTTCATGGTTACACAAAGGAAGAAGAGGTGCAAAGGAAATTTTGAACAGGAAAGAGGTAATGAGGCAAGCTAAAGATGACATTACAGAGAACAAAGAAAAACCAGAAAGTACAAGGGGGAAATATCAATTATGTTACAGTTACAGATTAACTAAACTGAGCCTACTAAACAAGGCAATGATAAAAGCATTCGCTATCTTACTGATAATCACATCAAGAGAGGTAAAGGGCAAACCAGATTACGGGGAGTTAAGAAGTGAATGGAAGGTGGAAGGATTCCACTGGAATCCTAATACTAACATACTAATGGCTGGAAAAGGAAACAGAGATAAAGTATAAGGGCTAGATAAAAATTTATATTAAATTTCACAGATTCTTTTAATTATAGGAGAGAAGTGATGCCTCTCCAAAAATTAAATAAAAGATACAGAAAGGGAAAAGTGATTGAGCAGCATTCTTCAGTATACGGAGTAAGTGACTCGGGTAATAGGTGAGGCATCTGTTTCTGTGGGACAGGGAAATGGCACAGAAGTTGGAAAATGTGGATAAGTTTGTAGAAATTTTTAATGACTCTGTGTTCTGAGACAGGTGGCAAGATCTTTTACCGGGAAGCGGGATGTACGGTGAGGTGCTATTTGGAATATGAGGACTACAAAGAAAGCGTGGGATGACTACTGAATGGAAGGATAAGTAGATGTTAACTCGGAGACTATGACAGGCTAGCACACAGCATGAAAACAGAGCTGCACGAAATATTTAGTACTATCATGCTGTTCTTTGTTAGTTTTCTCCAGTATGCAATCAGATTCGCCAATATTTATGATTTTTAGAGGACATGGAAGCTGGGGATGCTGAAAGACTGACATAATGAATCATGTGAGCAATGCTGGACAGAGGAAAAAGTAAAAACAGGAATACTGGGGAGAAGAAGAGGAACTCAAGGGTACGAAACTCAGGGAATAAAAGTCCACTAAGACTAAAAATGAAAGAGATGGGAAGAGGAAAAGTTACTGGTAGGGCTGGGCACTAAAGCTTAAGATTTTTCAGATCAACTTAAGAGCAGGAATAGTATGGCTCTGATGTAAGTAAATGGGTGAAGGGGAGAAGAAGCAACAGTGACCGGCTTAGAGAAAATCAGAAACTGTGGTTCAGGGGTTGGAAAGGTCACGCAGGTGCTAAAGTCTCCTGAAGTTTGAGTAGAGGTCAGGGAGAAGAGAAGGCAGGAGAGCTAGATATTAAAGTGCTCCAAGGATGGAAAAGTATCGAACGGTTAAAGCCATTACACATTTATCTCCACCAGCGAGGGTGAGCCTTGGAAAGCTGTCAGTGACAATAAACAGCCCACTGCGGCACACATGCCTTAAGGTGTGCGACCACTGATCAGTACTTTCGAGACTTTCTCTTTCGAGACTGTTATAACATGTCAGTATTCAGCAAATAAATACATAAGAACTATAAAGAAGAAATTTAAAACTAACTTAATACCAATAGCAACAGTTTATAAATGATATTCTTTAAATTCAAAATAACCTATGAAAAGAAAGTGCAGGGGCTGGGGATTTAGCTCAGCGGCATAGCACCTGCCTGGCAAGCACAAGGTCCTGAGTTTGATTCCCGGTACCGGAAAAAAAACAAAAAACAACAACAACAAAAAGATGCAGATTTGGAGAAAATATTTGCAAATCATACAGCTGGATAAGGGACTTATATCAAAAATATATTTTAAATATTATAACTCAATAATATAAACACAACCCCATTTCTAAATGTGCAAACTAGTTTAACAGATATTTCAAGAATCACGAGGACAATGCAAATCAAAATCACAGTGAGACATTATTTCATACATACTAGAATGGCAAAAGTTAAAAAGACAAACAATAAGAAGTATTGACAATGACGTGAAGAAAACAGAATGTTCATATATTCTAAGCAGGAGCAGCTGCTACCACACTGGAAAGTAGTCTACCAACTCCTCAAAACACTGACAGAGCTAACAGATGACCCAACAGTCTCATTCCCAGGGATCTACCTAAAAGAAGTGAAAATATATGTCTACATAAACATTTGTACACAAATGTTCATAGCAATATTATTTATAACAGCCAAAGAGTGCAAATGACTCACTTGATGAGGTCATTCGTAAAGTGTGGAATACAATCACAACATCATGTCTGCTCAGCATAAAAGGATAATGAAATATTGCTAATGCTATAGCATGATAATCCTTCCACACGTCTTGCTAAGTGTAAAGATGTATATGAGATACTGGTATACAATTTATCATCCAAATCCTAACAATTTTATAAATGATTTTCTAGCATTAAAATAATGTACTTACTAAGGTAAAAAGTAAATAAAAGAGTTAAAGATACTTAGAGAACTTTCATCCTGATTTGGTTTAAGTTTTTCAAAATGTATTTTATTATTTCTTTTCTTAGGAAGTTTTAACATGTATCATACAGATATTTAAAAATATTCAGTATTTACAATACTGAGTATGCAGTATGATCATAATAAGGACACAAATCTCACTGTACATGCTACTGTTAATTTTACAAAAATTAACATAAGAAGGAAAAATATTATGCTGAGTAAAAAAACCAGGCCAAAAAAATAAGACTACATATTGCATAATTCTGAACTATTCAGAATAAGCAAACCTTACAGAGAGCAGACTGGTAGTTACCTAGGGCTGGAGGCATGGAAGGAGAAATAGGGAGCTATGCTAGGGTGGGTACAAAGTATTTTTGGAGTACTACAACTGCTTTAAGATTATGTTAATCGTGGTTATACAATTATGTAAATTTACTGAAAATACTAAAACTTCAAGAACAACCAAAATTAACTGACCTGAAGAAAGGATCCTTTCTTACTGATCTGCCGCCATGTTTTTTCTCATAGTACTGTAAGAGGAAAATCCACAGTACACACTGCAGATAAGGCTAAAAGAAGAACAAGACTGAATCTGACTGAATTGTCATTTTGTTTTTGCTTTTTCCTTTGACAACAAAACTAAGACCAGGTATATGGTAAACGAAGTTTCTTACCATTACCAAAACAAGCAAACAAACAAATCACAGTTTTTTCACCTTTGTCAATGATAAAGACAATATTGTTATTTTACTTTATTCAACCCAGGGTCTCAATTATACTCAAGCACAAGATTTATCACTGAGCTATACCCAGCCTAAATTTTAATACATACTAAAGATTTTTTTTTTTGGCTGTACTAGGGATTTCATCGAGAGCTTTGCACATGGGAAGGCTCACTGTGCTAGGCAAATATCACTGGGTTACATCTCTAGGTCTCTATTAAACTTTGAGGCAGGGTCTCTATCCAACAGGTGTGCTTACAGACATGAGCCACCATGCCACCCGGGCCACCAAATACAGTTATGTTTCTACCACTGTAATTCCCACTTACTGTCAGTTTCCTAAAATATAACCAAACATAAAATCTTTGTTTTTGTCTCTAAGGAAGTCAGAACTATAATTCACTAAAGCTAATAATGTAAAAAACTAAGCATGTTAAAGTGGACACAGTAAATGAAAGACACAGTAGACATATTACTTCTGAGATGCAGATTAGCTATAATTAACACATCTGACTTTTTATACACTTTTTTTTTAATGTAACAGGATAAAATCTAAACATAGTTAAAACCAGACAACTGAATCATTGTTAAGGTAACAGACTAACACAAACAAGCTTTTCGTTATTTCTTACCGATATAACTGCCACTAAAAGCCTATCCCATGGATTGTACGTATCTTCATTTTTCCAAGAAACCTAAAACAATATGATATGTAAATGTAAACGTATATATGAAGACGCATTCAGATTTAAATTTAATAATACTATTTTGGAGTGAGGAAGATTTTATTTTAAATTCAAAATAGCTTATTTAATATGAATTTAAATCCCCCTCACTCTAACATACTTTTATGAAACTAGGCATAAGTATATTAAACTGAAAGCAAAAAGAGAGGGAAGAATGCTAGAATAAATCAGCAATCCTAAATTAAGAATCTATAACCTAATTTTTTTCTAATCACCTGTGGTAAGTTATAACCAATTTTATAACCTAATAATTTTCTAATCTAGAAAATTCCATTCTAAAGAAATGGAAATTTCTTTCAATCATGCATTTTAATAAACAAATCTGCTTATTTTTTCTTGGACAAAAGTGCTTACATTTTATTTTCTCTCATCTCTTTATATATATTATTTGTTCCTTTAAAAACTTGTAAAAACAAATACTGACTGAAACCAGATCATAATTCTAATTATGTATACCATTCTAAACAGCAAAGAAAATTTAATGGACACAGTCATCCTACTTTAACAACTTATAGTTGGATGCATTTGACTGGCTCCCACAATTATTATAGCTACATTAAGAATAGTTCATAAAATAGCAGCAGTTAACCTTAACTTGATGCATTTTACTATTTTCAGTATGAGAACTAAGATATGTATTTATGCTTTAAAATATGAAAAAACCTAAAAAACTTACCTTTATGAAATAAATCAGGCAACCTAAAAGTGGGTAGATTGGAATGACTATGCAAAAGGTGTAATGAAAAACAGCTGTAACTCTGTATCCCATAAAGAAGGTTATTTCGGTGATTACTATACACGCCAATGCTGTCTAAAGAAAAAGAATAAGAAAATAAGTAACAGCGTGTTTAAAAATTCATACAAACAACTTTATCATAAATTGGTGCCTCAACATTAGCTTTGTTTCCCATCATCTAATAAAACACAGAGCTAGAGAAGATACTTAGCCAGAAAGCATCAATGTTGATACAGCACTAGTTGCTTGTGGCTAGTATCTCTACCCCACACTAGTTGTTAAATGCTTTTAATATCATCCCTTCCTGGAATGGATGATGTGGAAGATAAACATAAAAATATGTTGCCAGTTCTCTGTCTCAATTATCCACTTATAAAAGACATGTAGGGCTGGGGATATAGCTCAGTGGCATAAGTGCCTGTCTGGTAAGCACAAGCTCGTGAGTTTGATCCCCGGTACCGCAAAAAGGAAAAAAAAAAAAAAAAAGAAAAGACATGTAGTATTTTTTAATATAATCAAGAAAGAAGATATGAAAGATACTGTGAAAGAGAAAGAAACTGCTCAAAAGGAAAGAACAACTGGGATGAGTGAAAGGAAAAAAGAAACAGAAGGGAAAAAAAATATATATATACTCACACACAAGATAGCTAAGATAATTGTACTACTAATTTCTATTGGTGTATTGAAAGGAACAGTTAATCCTTAATTTTTTGATCAATTTTGATGCCCATATCTGATAATCTGAACAACTACTTTGAAGATAACAATATGCCATATAACAACCATGAGTAATTTCCTATTATCTTGTTTTGAAATTCTGTATCATTGTTAGTGTTTTTAAAAAGTTTTTATTCTTTTAAAATAAAAAAACAAGAAAAAAATCAAGAAAGCGTTAATGACTTTTAAACATGCTAGTATGAAAAATTGAAATAATATAAAATATTACTTACCACAGAATATATAAATGACCAAAATTCTTTGGTATTTAAAATTTTTTTAAAGGTGAAAGAAGTGACATAAGTGAAAAGAATAACTGATGGAACATAACCAAGAAGGCAAAAAACCTATAAATCAGAAACATGTAGATTTCTATTAAAACCTGAATAGTCAGTAAAACATACCATAATCATATTAAAATATTAAGTAAATTATTCTTCAGATTATATTCAACAGATCAATCCAAAAATGGAAATTGTGGTTAGCTAAAAAGTTATCATCCTCACTTCTACATCAATTAAAATCATGTTTTAAAAAATTTATTATTAATACAGTCCAAAGTCATTTAAACTGAATACTCTGTTGGGGATTTTTATATCTAGTGAAATGCTGTCTCTCATTGTTTTATTATAAAAATCAAGTATAGCTGGTTACAACTTTATCACTTTATCACTTCCAATCAACTATGAGCTACTATTTTAATATAACATATTTAGTGCATGAATATCAACATTTATTATTTATTTATATGGCAGAAATTAATATATAAGGTCAGCATAATCTTTGACAAAACTGTTAAGTTTACTTGCAACCAACCTAACCATTTTTCCCTTTTCCTAACAAAATTCACTTAACGAAAGGATCTACCACATACATGTGAACATGAATGTAGACTAGACTTCTACTTTATATTTTAAGCCACACTCTAAATTATGGAATAAAAGAGCTCCTTCCTTGTGAAATTATGCTCAAGCATAAGAAAGACAAGGAAGACATGTTAGGAATACATTGAAGTATGAATGATTGCACGTAAGTACGTACTTGATCTCCTGAAAGATCACCCCAGTTTCAAGAAATCAATTTTAAATCATACTAAGCTATTGTTTTAAAAATCACTTACAGTAATATAAACTGAATTGATTTTTACTATCATATATAATAATTAAACATTCTTTTTAAACATTAATAATTAATGTCCATATTACTCATAGTTGTTGTGTATAGGTAACTTTTAGGTAACATTTTATGTAGAAATAACGTGAGTATAACTGATGTTAACTTACCACAGCAAGGAATTTCACAGTATAAAAATATAATCCATGATGAAATGCAAATAAACTTCCTAGCATCAAAATAAGAACAACAAAAAGTAAGGGTATATCAACAATAGCTTGTCCAATCCAATATGCAGATGGCAAAAGACCTGAAAGTTTAAGTTGGGTATAAGCTTTGATCTAGAAATTAGAAAGAAAAGAAAATAATTTTAATTATAACTTTACATATTTTATAAAGAAAAAGCTAGCAAATCATTGTAGAATTCTCAATTTTACATCAACAAAACAAAAAAGGTGACATTCCAGGCCTGATAATACACATAGATCCCACTTCGTACTTAATTTGGCTCATTATTTCTGAGATATGATAATCTCAACAAAAATTTTAAAAATTAAAGTACAGTAAAATAAGGCAAATATGTCATGGAGATTATGGTGGTTCAAACAGTGAGTCAAACACTTGCTTTTAAAACTGTGGAAATAGATGGAAAGATGTGTTTAAATAGGAAAAAGATTTTCATTTTTAAAATTAATCTTTAATATAAACACTAACAGACTGGCAAGTGCCTCTAGCTTTGCATAGGGCTTCAGACTGCGAAACTTTGTATACAAATAACGTCTGCCACAAGCAAAATTTTCATGTACGCTAACAATGAGCTTAGATGATCAGTTTTCCTAATTTTCCAATCTCACATTCTCATTATTTACTTTGAAATTTTATAAACCTTTTATAAATTCAAATACTTAACAATCATATGTGATTTCTTCCATCTATAAGAACATCTACTTCTGATAATTAAAGGTATATACCAAAGAGCAAGCTATTCAGTGAGACAAGGAAACTAAGAAATATAGAGATGAGCTAAGAAGGAAAAGGAAAAAAATGGCTAAGTATAATGTTCAATGAATTATAGGAACATCAGACATATCTAAATTCTAATACAAGTGTAAAGACACAAACCAAGTCAAATGTAATTATTTTGGGGAATTCAAGCTTTTATCATTCATATACTGCTGGTGGGAATGTAAAATGGTATACCCACTCTGGAAAAAAAATTGGCATTTTCTTATATAACTGAACATACAATCATCAAGTCAGCATTTATCCTAGAAAAATAAAAACATCGGTTCACACAAACACCTGTCATGTTTATAGCAACTGTATCCATAATAATAGCAAGTGAAAACAATGCACAGGTTCTTTCATAGGCAACAGTTGAACACTAAGGAATCCTACTTAACAACAATAAGTATACTTCGGAACTTTCCCTAGGGAGTAGTGCTGAAATCATTTTTTACTTTTTTTTTCACATAACAAGGAGTACGTGTTGTGTGCATTCAATACACTCTACTGACGGTCACAAAGGAAAAGCAGGTCAGTGCACCCGGTAAGAACATGAAGAGCAGCCTGGCTTGGAGATGCACGCCTATGAGCTACTTGGGAACATGCGACCAGAGGAACGCAAGTTTGAGACCAGACTCAGTAATTTAATGAGACCTGTCTCAAAATAAGAAACAAAAAGAACTAGAAATGTAGTTCAGGGGTAATTCGGCCATGGGTTCAATGGCAGTAATCAAAAAACAAAACAAAAACAAAAGAATACATAAAGATCACAAGTTAGTTCCCAGATCCACCATTTAAAGAGACTTAAACTGAGGAAGTTATAGGAATACTCCCCTACTCTTATTTCCTGATCTACAAAGTAGGTAAAATAAAACTTTTGTTATAAAGATTAGAGGATATAATTCTAAAGCATATATTCAAGTGACAAATATTATTAATTATAATAAACACAGTATATTTATAATCTTAATTCACTCAAAATAATAATTATATTTAAGACTTACAAATCACACAAATAGGTTATTTTTATGACACTTTTATTTTTCCTTTTGTGGTACTGGGAATTGATCTCAGGGCCTTGTGCATGCCAGGCAAGCACTAGACCACTGACATATATCTCCAGCCCACAAAATATTTGTTTTTTGTTTTTTTTTGTTTTACTTTTTTTGGAGACAGCATCTCTCTGTAATTCAGGCTGGTCTTAAACTGACTATGTAGCCCAGGCCAGTCCTGAACTCACAGCAATCCTCCCACCTCAGCCTTCTGAGTGCAGGGATTACAGATGTGTGCCAGCACGCCCAGCTGACACTTCTGTTAGTGAACCAGACCTGCATTTTTTAATTTAGTCATTACCTTATGATTCTCTGCATTTTCCATAGCAAAGTAAGGTGGCATTGCAGTAACAATGATTCCAAGCAAAGCTGCTTGAAAATACAGCTCAATTTTAAACACTATGTCAGTAATTTCCTGAAAGAGAAACACAGAATAAGAAATACAACTGAGAATCACCTTATACCACCTTCCAACATCTAGAAGAACAGCAAGACCTCCGAAGGAGCACAGCAGGATATCCACCCCAAGCAGAGTCTGAGCTGCAGGTTTATCAACCAGTGGTGGAGGACCGTAAGTACTACCTCTGTCATTAACTAATTATATAGCTATGTAAGTCCGAACAAATCACCGTAATGATTTTCTTAGCTACAACACAGAATGATCTGGTATATATATTAAACTTCACCATTCAATAAAAAATAATATTACGTTGAAAAGCAATTGGTAAGTCCACTAGTTTTCCTGTCTAGTGATAAGAAATGTCTAGGAACGATCGTTGGTGCTCTTCACTTGTGTGGGCTATCTGCCTGCTGGGATCCTGGGCTGTCTTCATCTCCCCAAGCTCAGCCTGCTAAGGAACCAGGGACAAAGACTTTATCCCCTGCAGTTCCAAAGGTCCCTAGCGGCTCCAAGGACCCAGGTACAGTCAACTAACTTTCCCAGACAGGTCGGTAAATAGCTGACCTTTCAAATGCAGGTTAGAAAGACACTGTATCATCCTGCAACCACCATAAGGCCGTTCTCTCACCCTTGTTCTGTGACAAGACGTACACATGGGGTAAGGGCATAGGAGCCACAGTGTGTCTAGCGGCTGCCCTGGCTAGTTGGCACAGCATTCCACGGGATGAGAACTGCCGTAATCACTGACTCTAGCTTTTTGAGTTTTGTTATATAGCAATAAAACCAATTTCTTAATTTATGCTATACGATATAGAATCTGCTCCAAATTTAAATATATGACAGTGGGAGGCCAAGACAGAACCCACAAATACGTAAATTAGGTAGTAGAAAAAGTAGAAATTAATGATACTACAGATGGATTCAATCATGTAAAATCTGACAAAGAAGAAACTGTGAACATTAGTAAGACCGTATTTATGACATGCAGGTCACAGAGTGGAGCACGCACCACTTCAAATAGGGTTGAACCTTAACATTATTCAGGTGCAGAGTGTCAGTCTCAGAACTGAACTGAACTATAAATACCTCTCTGGTGTCAATTTAAGCACTGGTTAGCAGTCCTGCACACCTGAGGTGTTAGAAGTGTTGTCTCATGCATAAAAGGAGGAAAACTACCTGATTTTTCTTATCCTAAACATTATCCCTATTACAATACAGTATTTCTCACACTGCATTATTGTTTACTCATTTATTTCCTTGACTATAACCTTCTTAGTCTCTTGCTGAGACATCATAAATATTAACGAAGTGCCTAGCTACTGAAAGCACTGTGTCTGAATGAATATTAAGAGAGGCAATAAGATACTGCTGAAAATAATAAGACACTGTCTTTGAGTATGTAGTAGGAGCAAAGTACATTTTTTAAAAAAAAGAGTCAATATTAAGTATAATAACCAATGATACAATGAAAATTTATGGTTTTATAAAAGGTAAGGATAAAGAGGGAAAAAAGAACTACTGTTTTAGCTACTCCAAGAAAGCAAAACTGTATGAAGGGTTTGGCAAAGTGAGGTTAGGATTCAATATGTTAGAAAAAAAGGTCAAAGGCTAAAGGAAAAATATGTTTAAGTGAATAGAATTGAAAAGAACAGATTCATAATTTTTAAATAAATTACTATTTTACCATTAAGAATTGTTGTAACATGCACACAAAAAAACTTTTGTGAAGGAGAGCACTTGACAGGACAACTAGATACCTATACGTAAAAGAATGAAGTTAGATGGTTACTGTATACATAAAAATAACTGCAAAAATAACTGCAAATGGCCTAAATATAACAGCCAGAACTATGAAAAGGAGATCAAACCACAGGAATAAGCCTTTTTCTCTTAAGTTAGGCAAAGACTTCTTAACTCTGACATTAAAAGCATAAAGCATAAAAGAAAAAATAGGCAAACTGAATTTCACCAAAATTGCAAATTATATATTTAATGAGAAGCTTGTTTCTCAAATATATAAAGATCTTCTACGATTTAACCATACAAGGATAAAGTACCCAATTTTAGGGCAACCTATTTAGGACCCCTCCTGTCTCTCAAGAGCTATTCCTATTTTTCTACTCTTAAAAGTAAATTAAAAATAAATTTTCCTACTCTTATTTTTTTTTTTTGGTACCAGGAATTGAACTCAGGACCTTGCATATGCCAGGCAGGTACTTGTGCCACTGAGCTTCATTCCCGGCCCTTACTCTTAAAATAAACAAAAAAAGTACCTGATTTTAAAAAGGCAAAGATTTGAATAAACCTCTCTCAAAGAATATATAAGCAATGAAGATCCTCAACATCAGCAGCCATCAGGGAAATACAAATCAAAATGAAAATGAGATACCTCTTTACACATTAATAATGAGAACAGAAAATGGTACAATCACTTTGGAAAATATGTTGCTAGCTTCTCAAAATGCTAAACAAAATAGTAATTGTACTTCAAGATATACATACAAGAGAAATAAAAACATATGCTTGTCTAAAAACTTATACTTGAATGTTCATAACATTATTCCCAATAGTCTAAAAGTATAAACAAGTCAAATGTTCACCAACTAAAGATGGATTTTATTAATTATTCCATGAACATACTTCACACATTTCATACAATGGAATATCTGGAAGTAAAAAGAAATGAAGTACTAATATATGTAACAAAACATGTGATTCTACCAAACAGTATACTACATACAAGAAGGAAGACAAGAAAAGTCCCATATTGCATGATTCCTTTTACGTGAAATGCTAGAATTAGTAAATCCACAGAGATAGAAAAGGATAGGAACTGCCCATTTTAGGGGTAGGCACAAGAGAGTATAAAGGTCTTCTAGGGGGCAACAAAATATCTAAAACTATTGTGATGCTGCCAAAGTGAGCACTATAAAATACAAGTATGTATTACAAAAATGGTAGTACCAAAACAGAACTTCTTTGGGTATGTAAATATAAATATATATGTATGTATGAAATATGCTCATGATATTTTATCTATATATATTTTTGCTTACTTGAAAGAATGGAGTACTCCAGATCTGGATGGTTTCTGTCACATTTAAATGATAAAGATAGTAGTTACTAATGATGTTCATCAATACAGGCAAGGAATGAACCATAGTACTGTTGAAAACAGCTGTAAAACTATAGTCCTATAATTAAAAAAAAGAGTAATTACATATCTTACATAAATGTAAGTGGACATATTATTGTTATATACCAACCTCTCCTTGACAGCTCACCTAATTTTCATAAAAGCTACTTCAACAAATCACAGAATATCCAACAACAGATAAAAAAGAACCTGGCATAGAATGTACAGGTGTTTTGATACTTTATGAAAAGGTATAAAAATTAAATTTCTTATAGCTTTATATACTGGTCACTTATCAGGCATAAAATATATAGTAGATAAAAATGGCTACCTATTTTAAAAGTAGATTCTAACTTCCAACTAATGAGGTCAATTCAGCAAATAATTTAGAGGACATTTAATCTTTTATTACTCCTAAATGAGTACTCATTCCCATGCGTTACTCTTACCTTTTCTGAACGCACCACATTTAAAGCTGCACTATGGGGAGCAGCAGACACATAGTCACTGTCATTAAACATCGTCACCATTATGTTCTGGTATGTGAAAAAGTTAATAAGGTCACTGATATCTGATTCTGGCATTAGAAAATAAGCAAACAATAAAGAATCAGTTTAAATAAGTTACAGACATAGACTTTTAATGACAATGGAAGGATGCCTCTCTTTTTAGAGAAATGTTTTCTCTTCATCAGCTAAGACATGATTAAGAGCACAGACTGGGGAGCCAGTTAGCCTACATTCAAATCCAAGTTGTACCACGTACATTATCTGCTCTTCGAGCAAGCTATCTAGATGATCTGGACCCCAGTTTCTTCTTTCATAAAGTGAAAATAATAAGTACATCTACTTTATATGATTCATGAGAATTAAATGAATGAATTATAAACAGGGATATGAACAGAACCTGGCACACAGTAATTGTGTAAATTTTACTTGCTGCTGCTACAATTATTAGTAACATAGAAAAAATTACCTCTACTAGTCACTTGAAATTTGATCAAATTGTGAAAATAAAAATCTACTTGGCAATTTTAAGTAAGATGAGCAGCTAAAGGCAGAAAGGTATAAACTAGGGTACGGTCGCTTCATTTCCTAAGGCATTGCTGTTTTGGGCAGACAAGTTTTGTAAGTACCTTAATTGTAAGTACACTTTTATAAGTGTCAAGTATGTCAACACATTCAAACACATAATCAGGCCTTCTTCTATATTCTCTAAATGGCCTGCAGCCAAGGGAAAGATTTTGAGATACATGTACTATCCCCAGACACACATTAAAATGGTGATTATAAGGTTCCATGCAGTACTGTACTGTATTTTATATGAAATGTGTATTAAAACTGAAAACAATTCTAAGAAAAAAAGTACAAAATATAACATTTCCTATTTAATTTTTTTACCTCAAATGCACTTTCCCAAGAAACAATAGAAGTTGTGTAATACACTTAGCGTCAGACCTTAACGGTACTGATTTTTAATCTTTTCAAGAACCTTAAAAATACAAGCTAGTTATGTGGATGGGAGGAGTTGTGAAGCGATGTATTATGCAGAAATAGTTTTGCATTCAGTTTCAAGATTCTGAAAATCAGAACCCTTTGTCAGTTTATTCATTTAAACTTCCCTCAAGTCCATATACTTAAAAAAACGTTTTTTCCTATTTGACAATTAAGTATTATATGGTAAGAACTCCAATAGTGCTCCAAAAACATCAGCTCCAAATTTAATATACTTGATTACAGATATTTACATCTACCGCTATTTTTTATTTTTAACAAATTTTTCAAATAGTCCTTGAAGTGATTACTTAAACATTCCTATGTAGATGTATAAATGCATTTATATTATATACTATAGATCTTCCTAAAGGAAATTTTATAACTTCAAGTCAGTCTTGCTCATCATAAACTTTGAGAGAAAGCACGCTGCTGAGAACAATGCTGCTACTATTTTAAAAGGAAATCTAATGATTTCAGTAGTATAAATTAGAATGTTTCAAACTACCAACTATCAAATTCCCATTTCTGTAATATGCTCTTCAGCATCAATAAGGTAAATATTTCATTCAATTTGGAGTCTGTCCAGGTGGACCAGCTTTTACTTTAAATGTATTTCTAGGGGCTGGGGATTTAGCTCAGCGGTACAGCGCCTGCCTGGCAAGCACAAGGTCGTGAATTCGATTCCTGGCCCCGGAAAAAAACAAACAACAACAACAAAAAACAAAAACAAACATACTTTAAATATATTTCTAAAACCCAAATCTCTGAACTACCCCACAATCCCCGGCCCAACCAACACACATTCACAGACCTTCACACACTCTCACCAGTAGAATTTTGAAGAAGCAGACTTGTTTTGTATTTATGAGGGTTCTCTCCAGGTTTTAGAAAATATAAATCTGGAACAAGTTTGACAGGAACCACAGCATTTTTAAAAGAATGATGCACCAAAAACATAAAAATCTGAACTGCAAGAAAAATTAAAAGCAGAAGCAATCTGAAAAGAAAAAAAGTAACTTAAGGTTTAACAACATACAATTCTATTAAAATCTTTCTTAATACTATTAATACTATTACAGATTTAAACCCCAGTTAAAAGGTAGTAACTGGAAAAAGCCAAAACAAAAAACAAAGATCAAAGGACAAAGAAAAACCCTTTAAAAGAATCTACTACTGAGCACAACCTTATGATAATACCAGAGAGAAAGCCAGCCTTACATGACAAAATTAAAAGTGGAGGTGTGGCGAGAAGAAAGTTCATGAAAGTATGTTTTAGATCTATCACCCTGAAATTATTAGAGGGTATGTAAAGATATAGTTATAATTGCTAAAGAGTCAGACATTGTTACAAATATTATGTCTCAAGTATAAACTACTTCAGGTACCTCCTGTCCTGGCTCTAGTCTAATCATTTATTTTCCACATACTGACAATAATACCTAGATATAGACAAGAAAATGAAAACACAGTAAAATATTGATATCCTTAAAATTCCACCTCAATCATACTGTAATCACAGTAACTGTTGCTTAGCCTCTCAGCAATATACTACAATGCCCTTCTATCTGGAAGACATCTACTTGTCCTACAAAATATTTCTACATTAGATGTTAAGTGCCACATGTATTTGGAGAGCTTAGATCATCACATCTTATTTAGTAATTTGTAATTTTCTGATACTTCATAATAAACTACTATTTCTTTTTAAATTTCTATATTTACTTCAACTTAACATCTTGGGAAGACCCTCCCTCATCACTGAGTACAAGCCCATAGCTCCTCGCCAGCACGCCTTTTTTCAGTATATTTCTGCAGCATGCAATGATCATATTCACAGTGGGAGCTGGTATTGGTACATGACACATTTTTATTCTCCTTTCACGCCCCCTCTCTCCCTTTCCTTTCCCCTCCTTCCATCTCATTTCCATTCTTCATTACGTGTATTTAAATAATGATTTCCTAAAGCACACTACATTTAAATACAATTCTATAATCACTGATAGGAGTAATCAGTGCTTTAGATGATGAAAAAAAGAAACAGAATTAGACAGTATTTGTACTCTCCAGGTTAAAGTTAAAAAAAAATTTGCATCATATTACCTCTCCACTGTTCTCACATGCTAATGAACAACTCTTTTTATAATATTTCCTAAATGTATTTGACCGAAGAACATTTTTTGTTTTGAATAGGGTATCTTCCTCCAAATTTACACGCTGAAACTCCTAACCTCTAACCTAGTAATATTTCAAAGTGGAACTCTGGAAAGTAATCTGAGTCGATGAAGGACGAAGGCGTGGTCCTCACGGTATGTTGTGTGCCCCACAGAAAAGGTTCCAGAGCCCATGTGAGTGTGCTCACTTGCACACTCTCTTGCTTCCCATTCACAAGAGAAGGCATGCGAGCGCACAATGAGCCGGTGCCTTCTTCAAGGCAAGAAGCGAGCCTTTATCAGCGCACCCTCTGATCTTACATTTCTAGCCTTCAGAAATGTGAGAAGAAATAAATTTCTGTTGCTTAAGGGGCCAAATCTATGGTGTTTTATAACAGTGTGAAAAAAGGCACTTCTGTTGTTTCCAGAGTATTTTCTGAGTGGTTTTTAACTAAATGAACTGGAACGTGTTGATTTACATACATTTTTTTTTTAGTTAATAGTAACACAGGAATAAATCAGATACTCGATTGACATCTGTTTGATACTGGAATAAATTTACTAAACAAAGTAAAAAAGTTCAGCATATTTCTAACATAAAACCATCCTCTTATTTTTTATTATTAACCTAAAGTACAGAGAATGTGAAAGAAGTCCATGATATTTCCAAATAAGTCAACTCCCAGTGCCCTAGGAAGAGAGGGTACTAAATGACAAAGGTTAAACCTAAGTTGATATCTTATTTGATCCCACCTCTACTAGTTAGCCTGCTTTATATTTTAGTTTCTTCATCTGATAGAGGTGAAATTTATTTTCCTGCTATTTACAAAGTGTTTAAAAATTTACTAGTGGGTGTTTAAAGATAGTGAAGAAATATAAATATAAAAAACTGAAAGAGCCAATGACAGTAATTCAAAAATTATACAATTAGTATGAAATGTCACTTCCTCATCTCAGAGATGAGATGGCAAATGTTAGTTTAAGAAAAGAAAAAAACTCCAGGGATATTTTATAAAGTTACTATAATTATTTTTTCTAACATGTGAAATTATCATTTTGATTTTTCAAGACTACACAGGCTATTTACATATGCTAACATTTAAAAAATTAAGATAGCAAGCCAATTTGTATCCTTAAAAAAACACCTCAGGCAAAAGAAGGATAATTATACTTACACTGATCTCGCTGATTTACTTTCACGTTTCAAGTTAAGAAAATGAAACTTTGCTATTGTAGACAGCTGCTGCTTCCAAAGGCTCATGGTGCTCACTAGGGAAGCTTTGGTTTCAGAAAGAATAAGTAAGCTCTGTTCTATTTCATCGAAAGATCTTGAGTCAGTATCTTCCTCTGGTGGCTTCTGTGTAAATACACTGAAGTCTGTTTGCCAAAACGAAAAGAAAATTGTGGTGCATTCCTTTAAAAAGGTAAAAACTTCCAGAAGCAAGTTACTTTTAAAGAAGACACACATGTGGCAATAAGGTGGAGTAAATGGAACTCTCATCTTTTGGCACTATCTATAAAAGCTGAATGTAAAAAAAAACAAAATGAAAAACCAAACCTGAATGTATGTATACCTATCACCCAGGAAATGCTCTACTACGTATAACCCCAATAGAGATATGCAGATTCCAAAATACACCTACAGGGATTCTAAAATGCATCGACATTCTTAGCAGAATTATGTCCAGAATAGTCATAAACTAGAAAGAATTAAATGTCTACCAAAATGTGAATGAATAATTGTAAATTAATCAACAATACAATGATTTAAAACAATGAAAATTAACTACTGTGCAGCTACACATGAAAACATGGCTGAATATCACAAAAACAGTATAAGGTAAAAGGCAGATACCGAACAGACATACTGCATTATATTACTAGTTCAAAGCCAAACTGGTCTATATTCATATTTAAGATTTTTTTTATCTCTGCAACATTTAAAACATTTATGTGAACTTTTCCCTCTCTTACTATAATTTAACATCATGTCCTCATCAAATACCTGACTTCTCTCTTCTCTCTATTAAGTTTAGACTTCGTTGATAGCCAACTGTTAGACTTTCTTCAAATTCAATTTCTGAAAGAATTATGAGTTAAATGTCTACGTCAGCACCATTTCCCAGAACTCCTGAAGTTACACATAATCACCGAGAGTGTGACCAGATAGATTATTAGCATAATATTTTCAGTAATATGAATATAATATCATTCAGATTTATTTTAATACTTATTTTCAATTATATTTGAATATTCTAAACATAGTTAGAATAGAAATTTCTTTATGTATTTTATACTGAAATTCTATGAGTTAAAGGACAAGTGATTTTAATGCCAATAAAATGATAAACAATTGGGCCGGGGATGTAGCTCAGTGACACAACACCTGCCCGGCAGGCATGAGGCCCTGAGTTAGATTCCTGGCACCAAAAAAAAAAAAAGAAAAGGTAGAAAAAAGATACACAATTGATGATTATTCATTTTAAATAAAAAAATCAGGACTTTAATCCAAAAAGATATTGACAGATCAGGCAACTATGAAAGAGAATATACTAGTCAACCAACTTTAGGAAGAATATTATAGCAAATATATTATGATGAGTATATAAATATTTTAGTTTGAATAATATTACAAAAATGAAAGGAGATTGTACTATATATTAATTTTTATATAGTTGTTCAGCTCAGTAGCACTCACAATATAATACTAAACAAAAATTTTTCGAGGTTTTCTTATATTTTTAGCTATTTAATTATACTGAGGCCATAAGGCTTTCAATAAAATATTTCATTTTGAATTCTTCCAGTCTGTATCATTTCACATTTTCATAAGAACTAGAAAATTGCATACAAAAACATGTCAAATCAACCTTCTTTGATCCAGACATAGAACAGGACCCCAAGATACACTGTTTTCACCACAGATATAAAAAAGCATTACATATTTATTAAAAAGAAAAACCAAATTTTAAAAATACATTGCTTCTCCACTGAATGCATTTGAAAGTGAGTATCTGGTATCATAAGTATATGACCACAGCAATAATGTTACATCTAGAAATACTGTCAAATTGTTTCCATAAAATAGTTCCAATATTTTATAATGTGACTACCCAGACCAGGAATAATAAAATTCCAGTGACAAGTTTTTATAATTTTGGATTGAGCTTGGATGAAAGTTTAACTGCTGGCATATTCATGACTTTATCCTTGACAGTGACCTCACAATGATTTTCATCATCAGAGACTCAGCATACATGCAAAATGTGCATGTGAACCATCTCACCTCTTTGTATGACTATGGACTAATGTTCCCATCTTGCTCACACTCCTGACGTACCACCCACCCACCTTGCTAACCTTCAATTCTAAATTTCCGCAACTCCCTTTCTTAAACTGCACAGCTCGAGCTTTCCTCCTTTCCATACCACTGAAACTGCTTTTGTCAAGGTCACCATTATTTTTCACACTATCAAACATCTCAATGTCTTCTATGTCCCAAACTGTATTTCAGCATTTTTTCTAGGCTTTGTATATCTATTATTTCATGAAGAAAAAAAAGGAGAGAAGAGAAGAGAAGAGAAGAGAAGAGAAGAGAAGAGAAGAGAAGAAAGAAGAAAAGAGAAGAGAAAAAATAACAGAAAAGAAAAGACAAGACTAATTATTCCTTCATAGGCAGCCTCTCCTGGTCTCCCCACTGCTCAGCCTCAGGGCTTGCCCCTTTAATCTTACCTATTTTTCTACCTCAGTGATTTCATCTAATTCCATGACACCATCTATATTTAGTTTCCAAATATATATCGTCAGCCCTAACATCTTCACTTTGTTATAGCTACATCTTCAATAACACAGCCAAAATTCATGCTGAATTCCTTCCTTCCACAAACCCATTCCTCCCCCATTCTCAGGAAAGGGCAATCCCTTTTCCAGTCCTCAAATCAAATACTTGATTACTCCCTTTCCTGAACCACTAACCACTCATCAGCACGTCATCACTACAACTAATATAAGCCATTCTATTCTCTTCCTATTTTATTACCATCCTCTTTTAAGCTAAAATGAATGATAAAAGGTTCCTTGCTGGTTTTCCTCCTTCACTCTTCCCTTAAAATTCACTAAGCAATTTGTAGGGTTTTTTTTTCACTCTGTTGGTGATTTCTTTGATGTGTAAAATCTTTTTAGTAAGATGAGATCCCAGCTGTTGATTCTTTGAAGTATTTCCCATGTAGCTTGGTTTTTGTTCATGAACTCTCTGCCTACCCCTATATCTACAAGATTTCTACATACTTTCTCTTCCAGGAGATTTAGCGTTTCTGTTTTAATGTTTATATCTTTGATCCATTTTGACTCTAATTTAGTGCATGGTGACAGATATGGGTCTAGTTTTAGTCTCCGGCATGTGGAAAGCCAGTGTTTATAGCAGTACAATTTGTAATAGTTAAATCTTGGAAATAAACCAAACACCTATCAACCAAGGAATGGATAGAAAAGATGTATTTTTATACAATGGAGTGTTACCCAGCTCTAAAGGAAGATAAACTCGAGGCTTTTATAGGTAAATGGCTGCAATTAGAGACCATACTCATAAGTGAAATAAATCAGACCCTCATGTGTTAACACCACATTGTCTCCCTAGTGTAACAAACTGAAAGAGTAAATTTCCAAAAGGTACAACAGACATTGTGAAAGGGAAAATGCTCAAAATGGAAAGAATATTTGTCATGGGGGAAAGGAGAATAGAAGGAAGGAATATGTATGTACATATATACATATACACAAGATAGCTAAGATAATTGCACTACTAATTTCTATTAGTTCACTGAAAGGAATTTATGTGTTTATATTGTTTGACCAATCTTCCATGCCTATATCTGGCAATCTGAGCAACTACTTTGAAGCTAACAATGTGCACTATAATAACTTTTGTTAATTTCCTATGATCTTGTTTTGAAATTCTGTATCATATTTACTTTTTTTTTATTCTCTTTAAAATAAAAACATTAAACAATCATAGCTGTTTTAAGAAAATACACTAAACATTCAACAACTGGAAGGCATTTTTAAAAAATGCACGTAAAATCATACTATTCCTTTACAACGCTGACAGTTTCACACTGCACCAAGAGAACACAATTCTTTCCCCGATGTTTCAAAGGCAAAACATGATCTGGTCCTTTGCATACCCTCTGTCTTTACTGCTTATTACCTTTTCCATGCCTCTACCCATCATGGTCTTTATTTTCCCCTCCATGACATCCGACTCATTCCTTAATTAGTACTTCTGCAAAAGCAGTTTCCTTCATCCAGAAAGTTTTGACCTACAAGTTTGCATCCCTAGATTTTTCTTGTCATCCCAGGCTCAGTCTAAATATCTTAAAGTCATCTCTGACAAGCTAAATTAACTGCGTTCCAAGAACATCTAGCTATTTCCTTCCTAATCTCTTTCACCTTCATAAATATCTCAATAACTTTTTCACTGTTTATTTCTGCATTTCCTTCCCTACAAACTTCATATGCTTATATAATTATTTGTCGTTTTAATGATCTGCCTGGTTCACACAGTCTAAAATGTTTTGTTAATACTGTTTTTACCTGCTTGGTCAATTTCTGCTTCAACTTCTAGCTTTAAAAATACATCCTCCAAAGTTGTCATGGAAACACCATAAGAAATAACACCTAAATTTGAATGAATGTCTAGAGCAGAAAATAAACCTGAAAGAAAAAACAACGGTAGAATGGTGGTCAGGTAAGCATACAATCCTAAATTGTTCTAAGTTATTTAAATATAGAATATCATGCAATTTACTCAGCTAGCACAGTGCTTTTCAAATGTTTGGACTCAGGACACTTCATATTATAAACTGCTAAGGACCCCAGGAAATTATCTTTATGAGAATACAGCCATTAGATATTTATCATATTCAAATTAAAATATTTCTTAACACTTGAAATTAAAACTGAGACTTACTATATTGAAAATTGAAGTAATATATACTGAAAACAGCAATCATTTAAGAATTTATTCTTTTTAAAACAAAGTAAACCTATTACACGTTAACATAAGTTTATTTTAAAAAGAGTATGTTTTAGAACAAAAGAAACCAATGCGAAAAAATATTTTTATCTCTTGAATATCTGCCCTAAGAGAGGACAGATGGGTTCTCCTATTTGTTTCTGTATTCACTGTTCTGATAGTACGTGTTATGCAATCTCTAGAAAACATGGTATACAAGAAGCTGCAGGTTAAAAGGGAAGATAACATCTTCATATTAGATGCAAAGTGTTGACCCCATGAATTCCTTCAGGGAGTTTTTAGATCCACCCCTTGCAGTTTCCAGAAAATACTTAGAAATCTAATAAAATACTATAACAATTTATCAAAAAAACACAAAAGGCAACAAAATGAAAAAAATACCAGTACTGGAACCAGGCTGGATGGTCTCCCAACTCAGCTCCACCACTTTCCACCTGTGTTAACTTGGGGCTTTGGACAAGTTCCCTCATTTTTCTACATTCATTTCCTCATTTATAAAATATAAGCAGTAATATTTCCTATCTCACACACTGTTGAAATACTGGGATAACTAAACTAGTAATTGTGAAATGCATAGTCTAGCATCTGGCATAAAGTAAGCACTGTATATATGTTATTAAAGAGCAGGTAGATACAAATAGACAGGACCACAGACAAGGTACATTAACTTGGCATACATACATCAGTCCAATTAATCAGTGTGACTGCTGGTGGTTGACTATCAACTTGAATGGACTAAGGAACAGCTAGAGCAGGGGTGGCAAACCTATGGCATGTGTACCACAACAGGGAGTTTGTTATCACTCAAAGCTCTAAAACGTTCACTGCCACTGACCTAAGGGATTAGTACAGCACACTTCTGGGTATGTCTGGGTGGTCATGGAAGAGTGACCTTGTGGTCTGTATCTGGTCACTGGTCCCTCTTTCCTTCTCTCTGATTCTGTTCCCCTACTCTGCTCCTTTGCCCGCATGAACTAAGCAGCTCTGCTCCACCAGACCCTGCTATAAGATGCTCACTGCCTTGGAGCCAGCCAAGCATGGTGAATGCTCTGAAGCCAGGAGCCAAATAAAGCTCTCTTCCGTTTAGGTTGTAGATATCAAGTACTGTGTCTTAGCAAGGGCAAGGTTGGCCAATAAAATCAGTGAGTTCTTTTCTTTTTGCATAAACCAACCAAACCACTAGAGAAAATACATTTCTAATTATGAAATAAATGTTATGGGATGTCCGCACAACATGCCTACATCATTAATATCCTATTTGCTGTGAAATGATTTCTAGACAGAGGAAGGAGTGACTTAATTTGAGTTGCTCATTATAAAGCTGAAAACTAGGCCTAATTTAAAAAATCACAAAGATTAATTCTTAGTTAAAATACCGTAATTCATTATAGAATCATGAAATTAGAAAATAATTCAAAAACATAAATGATTAACAATATAGCCTCAGGAGGCCTAAAAGCAAATAGAGTAAATTTTTTTGAGAACATAAGTATTTTTACATTTTCCTTATATTATATATTTAAGTCAACATAGTCTGATTTCTTGCATACTGTAAAATTAAATAGACATTAGTATGTGGTTACTTCAGGTTTTCAAAAACAAAATAAAGCAGAAATAGAGTATTAACTCTGGCCACTTGGGAACATGGAAACATTACACAGAGAAATTAACAAAAACGGAGATCAAGAAAATCTATTTCCAATGCAACATCGCTGTTCAACAACCAAAATTCTGAAAGCAGTACCTGCAAATTTGTCCATGTCTTTGAAAGGTAAGCTATACACAAGTTGTTGGTCATCCTGCTGTAATAAAGTAGCTCCAGGTACATGTTGTCTGACCAATGAAGAAAGAGATTCTGTAGCACAGTATCTGTCTATGTACATGCTAGAGAAAACCAAAAATCCTACTGTTTATGACTAGTCAATAAGCAATGAAAAATAAATTCTGACTGCTTTAAATTCAGCATCATAAAAGATGGCTAAGGCACATTATGGAAAAAGCTAAAAATAACAGTTGACCAAGAGTACATATGATAAATAAAGTCAACAAAGAATGAACAGTACCTCAGGCGGTAGCCAATCCCCCATTTACTTTTGAGGAAAATTGAAGAACCAACACATTTTAACATTCCTTGTGATATGACAGCTTTCCTATCTGCAAGCAGAGATGTACATTTCAATTTCTAATAAGAGCAGTAATACTTGACAATTACATTTTATAGCTTATTATCAGAGAGACACACAACTATCTTATGAGGAATATACTGGATTACCATCAATTTATGTATCAAGTTTTCAGATAAGAACACTGACGGGATAAGAAAATACATTTCTTCTGCGTTTCATATAGCTCTTATATAAGAAAGCCAAGAACCATAACCAGGCAATCCGATTCTAAAGAACACTTTTTTTACACTACCACAAACAGCTCAGGCTCATCTGAAAAGGTTTACTAATGCTGGGGCTTTAACGGGTTTCCTTTACAAACAGATATACAAAAGAAGCAACAGAAATAACAACAAAACGTTTTTTAAAAACGAAGATACTGCTGAAAAGATGAATGACTTATCCAATTTATTAGATTGCACTGTGAACTGAAAGAAGCTGCTACATAATTTCAAACTCCTGAGTCTACGTGTTACCCTAAACCTGGACGTGCAGAAAACTGTACAGAAAGCAGTTAACAGAGCAAGCCTGAGAATGCTACCCTTAGGATGGCTGGCTTGCAAGGCTGGCGCTTCCTTAGCTGGGATCAAGAAACACAGATTTTGGGAGGGTTCTCATTATCCTCCACACAACTAAGTGTGGCTCGCTATGTCTCAGCTGTACGAACAATGAGGTTTGTGCTGAGCCCTGCCTTTCTTCTGGAGTCTAGTATTTTGGTAAGCGTAAGGCAGAGGGTTCCTACAAACCAGCACCCAAGAAGAACTTGGGATACTGGGTCTCTAACAACCTTTGTTGATTGACAACATTTCATACATGTAGTTACCACTCAGTCCTGGAGAAATTAAGTACATCCTGTGTGATTCCAGTGGGAGAAAGCTCCAGTGGGAGCTTACTTCTGGTTTCTTCCATATAACTTATCCCTTTGCTAATTCTGCTGTTTAACCCTCCACTATAATAATTATAACGATGAGTATGAAGCTGAATTCTATGAGTTCTCCTAGGAAACTGCAGAACAGTGGCATGGTCTGGGGAACAGCCAAGACATAAATATGTAACTTTTAAAGTTTAAAATATTTGGGTAGAACTATAGTATTCGATAACTATTTCTCTATTCAATTCTCAGGATCAAATGTTTCTCTATTCATCTTCCTTTTGGCCCAGGACTATATCCTTATCCTTTAAAAATACAGCAAAACTCTCACCAGCAAGAATGTCAGCTTCATCCATGAAATGAGTGCTAAACACTGTCACCCGGTTGGCTTTTCTGTATTTTAAAAGATTCCAAACAATATGACGAGAACAGGGGTCCATGCCAGCTGTCGGCTCATCTAGTAGTAGTATCTGTGTGAGAAGGGTGCAAACTACTGAAAACCTTCACCATTAGCAATCATTTTCAATCAGAAATACACTCAATCACTTGTCCACTCATACTGAGTTTGCATATATTTTTACAATTATGACCAAATATTTTCATGAGTATAGTTTTAAAAGGCTTATTTCTGTATTACTATAATAATATCAATAAAAATATAAATTTTATCATCCTTAACAACAACTTTGTATATGTTAACAATTGCTTTTTAAAGATTTATCCCTTATATATTCTAAAAAAGCAACTGATTTCAAGGCTATTTTAATTAAAAAAAAGCAAAAACGTGGTGTGAGCTTGACAGATTAATTAGCATAAAGCCAGAATTCAGTCCCTCCAAACTGCAGCAGAAAGGGTTCACACAGCAGGATGGTCGGCACCAGGGTTTATGTGGCAGGCATCTAACCCGAGCTTCTTGGCACTGTGTAAAGCAGTGTGTCAGCTGCTTCTCTGTGTCTAAAGAACAGAGTACAGCACAAAAAAACCAGGCAAAATCAAAGAATAGGACAGTGAGAAGCTGAACTATTTCTTCATTTTTCCCATTTTAACTTTTATTATGAGCTCTTAAAATATATTTTTAAAATCCATAGAGAATAGTAGAATAATGCTTTCACAGTTATCAAACTTAACAGTTTTTTTTGCGGGGGGAGGGCTCATTTTCTTCAGGCCTTTATTTTTTCTTTTCTCTTGAGTCATGGTCTTGCTACACTGCCCAAGTTGCTCTTGGACTTTGGGCTCAACCAGTCCTCCTGCCTCGGCCTCCTGAATAATGGTACTACAGGCATACGCTACTGCACCTAGTCAGATCTTTCCAACACACACACACACACACACCCCCCACTACAGAGACAGCTGAAATTCACCCCTTTAATTCCCCAGTATCATAATGGTGTTAAATCTTTCTGATCAACTCATAAAAATATATAGTATTTAGTATACATTTAAACTCTATATAATGCATCATATATCCTTCCACAGCCTGTCTTTTTATCCAAGATAACTTAAAATTAATATATATTTACCTTTGGATTCCCAAGAACAGCAATTCCTAAAGAAAGCTTTCTTTTTTGACCACCACTTAATTTTTTAGCTTGGTTATCTTTGATAGCTTGCATGTCTAAATCTAATAAAACCTTTTGCACCTGTAAAAGCAAAGTGTAAACACTTGTTTTTTAAGATCACATCATTTGTATAATTATGAATATTGGTTTTTAAGCATTTGAATTTTTGAAGTATTAAGTAATATTAAATAAATACACATAATTTTAATATTATTTCTGAAAATGTTCATTTTGTGTAGAAATTAATTTTGACAAATATTCATGTATAATTCTGAAAATAAGAAGTAACAAGATTCTCGAGAAAAAGGTCTGTCTTACTTTTGTGCTTTCTTGGGTAGTGAGCAGAAAGTAACAGAACAGGGTAAAACCTCTGTGCTAATAAAAATTAGAAGTGAAAATAGAAAGGAAATGGGAAGGGTGGGCAGAGGAGATGTGAAGAAGCAAGATCTTCCAAATAAAATAAGGGCTATTTTCATATGCTAAAACATCTACTCCCAATCTTGTACAATTTCTTGTAATAATTTTCTGTTTACAAGCTTAGCAGAGGTTTTTATCTTTAGACTTTTCTAGCATATTTTTATTGTACAAGTTATTACAAAGGGTTGTTAATTTATAAGAAACAGAGCAAAGATTTTTATATGATAACATACTTCCTGTATTATATTGTTGGCTGGTATTCCTTTGATTGAAGCCAAAATTGATAAATTTTCTTCTACTGTCAGAACATCAAAGTGTATATCTAACTGTGGACAAATACCAATCATTTTTCTTGCTTCAAACATTTCATCTATCTCTGAGACACTATGTCCATATATAGATGCAAATCCTAAAAGCAAAGTATGCATTTATATTAAAGATATTAGGAATTAAAATGCACATACTTTCCTGTACCCTAATAATTAATTACTAATTAATTCCAGTAGATATATAAAGTAAGAAATAACATACATTTGGCATATATAATTCGCACTCATTTCCGTATTATTGGTAATAGGCCTCCATCTATGTATCAATTTCATTTTCCTTCACTCCCAGGCCATATTACACTGCAGAAGGAACAAGGAACTAACAAACTAACACTAAACATAAGTATATATTGATGTATAATTTATAATTACATTAAAGCAATAATTTTTATTCATTTCCAAAATAGAGGAGAGATCAAAGAACTAACAGTTTTATACTAACTTCAAAGTCTCGAACAAATTACTTAATGTTTCTGAATTCCAGTTTTTTTCTTCTATACACTGAACACTAGTATAGCCTACTGAAGAACTATCAATCAATGTGATAATATATAGAGCTATAATAAACATCATGTATCTTTAAGTAAATGCCAGATACTACGATTAAATACAAGAGTGCCACAATTAATGCTGAAGAACAAAACTAAAGTAATTTCAAAAGTTGAACTACACTGAAAAGGTTGAAATACAGATTAAATACAGTTTAGCCACTTATAAATTAAAATATATATATTTTGCTGCCACATTTTGGTTACTGTAGAAACATGGGGCTTCCATATTTAACGCTAACCTATACAACAATCACAGATCAAAATAATACCTTTGAAGTATGTTCCTAAATTTTCATTTTAGGAGATAGTATTGATGTTTATCATTCGTTTGTATTATTGCTATTTAGAAATTTGTATTTATTTTCTCAACCTGAAATAGTCTTCAGATCTTATTTAATTTCAAATTAATTACTGATTTATCTTTTCTTGAAAATAAAGAACATGAAGACATAGATGTAACTATGTGATAAAAATATCAACAAAATTAGATCCTCTTTACTTTATTAACATGATGGACTCATTTTTATTTCCTACTGAAAAACAATCAAATGTGTGTAGTAGAGAAAATACATTCACAGATATAGAAGTTTGTCCTAAATCACTAGTAAAAATAATGTAGCATACACTTACAGGGTAAACATAGTATATGTAACACCTCCGTTAATAACATTAATAAAACAAAGTAAAGGAACTTTTTTAGGTCGAAAAACTCTCACCGTCAGAAGGCGGGCACAGTCCACAAAGAATATTCATCAGTGTACTCTTTCCTGTTCCACTATGGCCAAGTAACGCAGTAATCTGACCCTCATATATGTCAAATGACAAGTCTAGTTCAGGAATAAAGAAAACACAAATGTGATTTTTATTTCTCTTTACCTATACATGCTTCATAATACTTGAGCAATCCTGAAGTAAGGCAATAAATTGAAAGAAATATTCAAAGTTACCAGCATATTTCACCTCAGGTTAAATAGCTTCTTTGTTGTAGTCAATGGGAGAAGCAGCAAGAAAAGTAAATAAAAAGAATTGTTTTGAGTTGTTCATACAGTGAAAATTAGGGTATAAAAATATTTGGGACTCTTCTGTGTAATGACCTTTGGGAATTCCCAAGAGAATTAAAACAAAGAAAAACTTATCTCCCAAAGGTTTTACAGACATGTTAAATATACAATATACAGCCACAAATCAATAATTTTTTTTAAAAAAAAACCTAGAAATTAACCACAGTACAAAAATGGCTAAATACATAACTGAAAGGTTCCATTTAATGGATGGATGTGCGAGTGAGAAGACAGGAGATAAAGATCTAAATGATTAAGCAGAAGACAATTAATCAACAAACTAGGCTAAGGCTGAAGTATTAAATCAAACAGAAAAATTATCACAACCCAAAGAAAAGAACAAAGGGAAACAGCAACAAAAATATAAGTACCTTAAAGGTACAGTATAGGAAATAAGGATGAAATAAGAAACTCAAACTATACCATGAATACAATCGCCTCAGAGGAGCAGAAAGTGGCATACTGATCATACTGCAGACACACACAAGCATCCACACAAAAATTAATCTGAACGGTGATACATCACTGAAGTATCCTTTTAAGGTATAGCATTTACTTTAAAGAAAATTATGTTTACAAGGAAATAAGCTCCAGATGAGTTCTATAATCCAGGCAAATGTGAGATTCATTTTCTGATGTATCTTTATATAAAAGAAAAAGTAATCACTCAATAAATATCATGCAACAAATTACAAATACTGGGATACCATGGCACATACCAAGTTAGGAAGAAAAGTATCTATGAGCTGTGCATTGACATGTAGCTATTATATTTAAAGGGTTTAGTACTATTTGGAGGACTCCAAACTCTCTGTCAGTATAGCAGCTCTAAAGTTACCTCTCCAGCCTGACAATACCACACACACGTTTAGAATCTATCATTCTGCGTATAAAAGATAGCAGGCCCACCACACCCTTTGCCCTAATAAGTATAAATTTGTAACTCAGGAGAGTACACCGATTTTCTTTATAAAGAGATTAGGGTAAGGTTACCCAACTAAAGGTAATGATCTGGGAGGCTTGCCCCCTAGATATTCTTATGCTTGAGTAAAACAGCTACTGCAGCTCCCAATTAATTCTCAATCCTGACAAGACATTAACGGGACAGGGCAGCACCCATTCTAATATTTGTTTTTTTGTTTTGCTTGTTTGTTTTTAAAGACTAACTCTTAGATGAACTGGTCAATCTTCCCTTTGCAATCACCTAATAAAATCAATCAGCACATGCTGGGTTTCACCTTCAAGTAAGTATCCAGAGCCAGTTTTGTGAGACAGCATTTTATTCCATAATAATCTACACAGAAAAGATACTTAGAGTCATTGATGCCAGGAACTAAATGTTGAAAACTCAGCTCAAAAGGCAACTAGGACCTCTGAACATGTAATGCTCACTTATGCCCTACAGATCAAAAGCCAGGCCTATGCTTTTCATGGAGCACTCGTACAAAAGAGATTAGTGAAGCCCAAATAATTCACAGAACAAAAATGGTATAATCCTTTTAGTTAATACATGTAGTGGATTGACAACTGGTGGTCAACTTACAACCCCCAGATGAACTTGGTAAGCATGGTGCTGGGTGTGGGAGGCCAGCAGCATAAGAGGCCGAACTGGAGGAGAAGCAATGAGGCTTTGGGGAGCTGAGGTGAGGCTGTTCAGAGCTGGCAGAGCTGTAAGGAGCTGTTGGTTCTCCCGGAGGAGCTTGTCAAGCTGGCTTTCCTGATGAACTTGGCTGTTTTCATGCTCCGAGGAGCTCGAGACCTTGCTGGCACTGAGAATAGCTTTGGTTCACTTTTGGGGAGCTCTGGTCCTCACTCTGAGCATTGCTTCCTGGCTCTGCAGGGGAAGGTGGTGCACTGCCTGTCTCCTGGAGAAGCTTGCTGAGTTGGCTTTCCTCACGGAAACTCAGCCATCTTGATCATCGGAGGAGCTCAGGACCTCATTGTTGCTGAGGATGGCTGTAGTACCTTTCAGGGGAGCTCTGGTTCTTACTTGTGCATTGTTTCCTGGCTCCAGTGCAGATCCCTCAGCCTGCTAGCACAGATCCTTCATCCTGCTGGTATAGACTTCCTAGATTCCACCACTGACCTTTGGGCCTTCCCAGCGCAGATTCGTGAGAGGCCTGCACGAGATATTGTCATGGGTTCTAGGCCTCCAACTGGACTTATGGGAGGCACTGTTATGAGCTCTAGGTCTTCAGCTGGACTCATACAGGACATTTCTTGGTGGGATCTAGGCTCTCGGCTAGATTCATTGGTCTTAGCGTGTGGACAGATTTCCTGCATCTCTTGTATATCATTCTTTGGGCAACTATTATAAATAATCTTATAATTATGTGTCCTACATTATACTGTTCCCTTGCAGTATCCTCCCAACCAACACTACATATTAATATTATAATCCTTTCAATGAAAAGGAATGAAATTCATCTTCTTTAAAACAGATGATAGTTTTACTTTCAACAAACTTACTAAGATGTCAACCTAAACAGGCGAGCACAAGTTCAAGCCACATACCTAACTGGTACAAACAGTTAGAGAACATTCCTTACATGACTGCCTTTGACTGGGATCTTAAAGGACTAAACTCTAGGTGCAGGAGTAAGTCAAAAGTACTCTGCCCCTGATAGAAACCAAAATTCTGCTTCAAATCACATGCCATCTTTCTCCATCCATGAAAGCCTGGAACTGGGTTTGACCATAAACAGCAAAGCCATTCTTCATTATAGGCAAAGAGGTAATAAAGGTCTCTATCATTAGGTTCTTCCTTGTTCCCAGTCATCTAAGAGTTCAATATAATCTATCAACACTACAATTTACATCATAATTCAAAATTGCTTGAGGAATACAGCTAGTTATGCTAAGTCTTTGCTTCCAGGAATGGCAAAGTAGGTGGTTTAACACATTCACAACAGGGCTGTAATTTGTGCACCTCCCTACAGGCGGCTAAGAACCAATTGATGGGATGATCGTGTAGGTACTGCCAATGGTACAAACCAGCTGCAACAAGTTAAACCGATCCTTCAAAGGAGCAAGAAAAGGCTGGCCAGTTTCAAAGACAATCATCTGTTTAAAGGCCTTGGCAGACTGAAGAATGAAAGACTGTAAAGATATGAGGAAGGGAGGGGGTCTAGGGATTTAGCTCAGCGGCAAAAGCGCCTGCCTGGCAAGCACAAGGTCGTGAGTTCGGTTCCCGGTACCAGAGAAAAAAAAACAAAACAAAAGATATGAGGAAGGAGTAGGCCAACACGCCTGCCAAGTCTAAAAGTAAAAGTGATAATGGAGTACACAACAGGCTAAACAAGGTTCTGAAGACACATACAGGGGGCTGGGAATTTAGCTCAGCGGCAAAAGCGCCTGCCTGGCAAGTGCAAGGTCGTGAGTTCGGTTCCCGGTACCGGAGAAAAACCAAAAAAAAAAAAAAAAAGACACATACAACTGAGTGAACAATACTTCAGTAAATCTCCCAGGTCTTTGGAATCTCAAAGGACTAAACTTTACAAGGGTAAATCAGACTTTGTGCCTGACAGAAACTAAAATGCAGCTTTAAATCATTTCTGCCCTGAGTAGATGAAGGTGAGCTAGGATTTCTGACACCCATAGCTGTAAGCCAGAAGAAAAGACAAATCCTCGCTAGGACAATATCACATCATACATTATCCAGGTACCTATAATTACTACATCACCTTGTCCAGATTTTCATACAACCATGTTACGAATTTTATAGAAACCATATATTCATCTTAGGAGTAGCATTCAGTCAAAAACAACCAGACAGGAGAGGGTAAGACAAATAACTGAAACAGGAAAAGGCAGATATTGGTGCTATACAACAAAGATTTTTAAATAACCATGCTATCAATTTTATAAGACAATGTTGGCAAATGACTAGAAACCATACACACACACAAATAAGGGGAAAGACAAAAGCCGTAAAAGGTGATATTAAGACTTCAAAAGGTAGTTTATGAGCAGATTAGACTCAACTGAAGAAAAATTAGTGACAAAAACGAATCAGAATATATATCTAGATTAAAGCACAAGAAAAAGAATATGCAATGCATACTGGTGAACACAAGACAAATGAGATTAAAAGGTGTCACATGTAAAAATAATCATAAAAATAAGAAAAAAAAGAATAGGGCAGAAATGATACTGGAAAAAATAGCTGAAAATTTTGTGAAATAAAAGAAAACTGTTAAGAAATAAATTCTAGTGTACTATATAACTAAAGCAGTATAAATGTTAATGCAAACACAAACACCCAGGAAGTATGTTGTAGTAAAAGTTCATAAAACTAAAAACAAAGAGAAATATCTTTAAAAACAGCCAGAGAAAATGAATATAACAAATACAGAGCAATTACAAAACTCTTATAGTTTTCTTTGCAACCAAAAATGCAAACAAGAAAAAAATTAGATTTTAAAATGCTGAAACAAAATAAATGCCAAACTTAAAAGTATACATTCAGGGATATATCTTTCAAAATTGAAGGTTAATAAAAGATATTTTCAAACAAAAACTGAATGTACCACTGGCAGGAAAGTCTTCATGCAGAAGGAAAATACCCTAGATGGGAGATCTGATGCAAAAAGTAATAATAAAGATGCAGTAAATGTTTAAGTAAATCGAAATGAACTGTCTTTTAAAAATAGTTTTATTTTTGGTTTAAAAAAACAAGATTAAAATACATTAAAACAATACTACATCAGTTAGAACAAAAATAAAAGGTCTCTGCCTTCTTAATCTGGAGAACAGTAAAGCAATAATTTATAAATCAGAGATGTATAACATCTCAGATAATGACTAACAACAGGTAGTATAATTGAGAACCTAATAGAGGAAGAGCGAGAAACAGCATGATGCAAAATACTGAAGGGCTGTGGCACAGCCAGGATGCAAGAGGATGAGAGATCGGGGGGAGCAGAAGCAGATAATCCTATCTAAAGACCAGTAAGAGAGCAGCGTACCAGTAACCATCAAGGCTCTCCCAAGCCACTGTCTAACCCCACCAAGACAGTAAGGCTGCTCTCTTTAAGATTTCTTCCCCAGCTTCTTTCCATCCACTCCCACTCACCTGCAGCAACCCACCGACCTGCTGTCTTTCACTATCATTTATTTTTTATAATTTTATATAAATGGAATTATGTATCTCTTTATATTTGATGTCTTTTACCATAACTTTTGGGATTCATTCATATTGTAGCATGTATTAACAGTCCATTCTTTTTTATTGCTGTGTGACATATATTTCACTGTACAGACATGCTACATTTGGTTGAATCCCTTTATCTACTAATAGATATTTAGGTTATATCTAGTTTAGGGTTATTACAAATAAATTTAAAATGAACATCCATGTTTATTTTTATGGGCATACTCTTTCATTTCCTTCAGCTACCTTCCTAGAAGTGGAATGACTAGATTACATAGCAGATTTATACTTAACTTTTTGACAAACTGTCAACTATTTTCCAAAGTAGGTATACAATTTTATGTTGCCTCTAGCAATGTTGGACTTCCAATTATTCTACATCCTCACATATGCCATGATCAATCTTCTCAATTTTAATCATTTTAAAAGTTATGCACTGATAATCACTGTGATTTCAATTTGCATTGTCCTGAAAAGTCTTGTTGAACATCACTTATTTGCTATCCTTTTCTTCACCAGCCAAGTCTGCTCAAATACTCTGTCCATTTATTAAATGGATTTTTTCACATGTCCTGGATAGAACATGCTTTACAGATACTTCCCCCAGATAAGGGGTTTGTTTTTTAATTCTTTTAACAGTGCCTTACAAGGAACAGGACACTAATTTTTATACTCCCATTTATTACAGGCACTTCAGGTTATTTTCTAGGGTAAGTCCTCCACTGGGGAACATTTGTGTCACAAACTTTAATGGTGTACTGTGTAAGAGTCACTTTTTCAACTTACAAACGAATCCAACTTACCAACAATTCTCCAGGGATGGAATTCAGTGGCAAGTTGAGGACTTATTGTAATTTGTGTGCTTCATGTCATATCTAAGAAACTTTCATCCAACCCAATGTCTAACCCATAAGATTCCTCCTATGTTTTTAATCTTTAAATTTTACTGTTTTACATTTTACATTTACATGTATGACCTATTTTCTGTTAGTTTTTGTACATGATGTCCAGCCAGTATGGACCAAACTTCACTTCTCTCTAGTTTCTGTTTTGGTTACACACCAGTATTTATATAAGATCATTTATACAGCATTTGTTTAAAAGTATATCCATTATTAAATTCATTGCAAATCAATTCACTGCAGATCAATTATTACCCATAAAAATATGTGTACTATTTCTATACTCTCTTATTCTATTTTACTGATCTAGTGCTCTGTTGCTTTTATGCCAAAATCATAGTCTTAATTATTTTAATATTAATATGAAGTTTTGAAATAAAAATGCTAGTCCTTGGACTTCATTCTTTCTCAAGCTGTTTTGGAGATTTGGGGTTATCTACATGTACATATGAACTACAAAATGTCAAACATTAACAGAAAAAAAAGCCTAAAAAGATTCTGGCAGAGCTTAAAACTGGTGAAGTTTTGACTGGATTCACATCTAAACATTGAGTCTTCTAATCCATGAATATGGCATCTCTCTCAAAGTATTAAACTTTCAGTTTATCTCAGCAATGTTTTCCATTTTTCAATATACAAATCTCCCAAATCTTTTGTCTGATTTACCTGTAAATAATATTTTAAGTTAGTTAATATTATTTTGAATTTTATTTTCCAATGATCTGTTGTATATGAAAATACAAATGATTTTTTCCATATTTATATTGTTTACTGTTACCTTAATAATCTCACTTTTCAGTTTTACTATCTGTATTACAGGGATCTAACTAAAGTTTTTAAATAGATAAATGAAGCTAACTGCAAATAAATAGATTCACTGTTTCCTTTCCAGTCTGGATGTCGTTTATTTCCTTCTCTTGCATCTCTGCATTAGCAGTAATTTCTAGTTGAAAAACCTACATTAAAGGCTATATATAACCTCCAATGCTAACTAAAACAAGACTCAGAAAGCACTATAGTCATAAAAGAATAGATACATGGGGCTGGGGATATAGCTCAGCGGCACAAGCACCTGCCTAGGAAGCGTAAGGTCCTGAGTTTGACTCATAATACCAAAAAAAAAAAAAAAAAGCCAAAGAATAGATATATTATTGCATAATATCCACATTAAGTACTTGTGCTCAACTAAGTAGACACTATTATCTGACTAAAAAGGCAAGTTGCAAACTGGAATAGGACAGATGAATACTTTCTTTTAACAAAAGCCATCTAAAATGTAGAAAAAGTTGAATAGGCAGTTCAAGTAATAAAAATAAAATCCATGTGCATATGAAAAGATGATCAACAGCATTAGTTACTAGGTAAATGCAAATTGGAACCATATTAACATACCACTATCCCCGACCAGAATAACGTGAAAATAATAACTCCTACGTATGTGTGTGTGTGTGTGTGTGTGTGTGTTTTATTGGTTCTGGAGGACCCCTGACTAACATACTGCTAAACATACAACAATTTTCAAAACAGTTCCTCACAAGAAGAATTATCAGGCCAAGTATTTGTAGAGTGCTGAGGTTTGGAAACCTTATGTTAGGTCAAAAGGAACTTGTATGTATACACATGCATAATAATAAAATGAAAAAGGACATAAACTTGCTCTAATAGTTGGGTAATTTTTTACCGTGACAGATACTACTTCTTGGTTTTATGACCAATAAAATGTTGTTAGTTTTATTATATTACATAAAATATCTCCCAAAACAAGGTAGATGATTGTAAAACAGGAGTTTAAATATTCCATTAATTATGCAAATGCTTTTTCCACTTATTTATTTATTGTACTTTAATACTATGAACCAAATCCTAAGAAAGCTACTTACCTCTTAAAGCCTCCACATTTTCATTCTTCTTTTTGTACGCTTTCTGAATACCACTTATTCTGAAAAACACAATTTTCTATTGAGTATTTTGAGAACTGTATAAGTATATATTAACGTATATAATATTTCTATCAAAGTTGTTTTATCCTAAAATGTAGGATGTTATAAAATTTGAACTGAGTGTACATCTCTAGCAATACTAGGTACTTTCTAAGTATCAAAGGAAGGGTTATATCTTCATGTTGAGGTAAGTTATTTACGTTGTGTTTTGTTTTCTGGGGGGAAGAAGAGAGGCTGGAGAGATTCTGTGGTCGTATGTCCAAAAAAAATTGTCATTCTTGTGCCAAAACTGAAGAATAAAAAAACCGTCATATTTAACAGGAATAATAAAGTACTTTCCTACTAAAACAATGAGTCAAAGAAAGTTGATAGTAAGTATAAAATTATACAAAATTATTTTATATAACACTTTCCTGGGGTAGCAATGGGGATCAAAACTAGGGTCTCACATGTGCTAGACAAGCACTCTACCCTGAGTTAAAATCCTAGCCCTAAAGTATTTCAAAGATGCTACAAACATGTAATATTCCCCTCCTCCCCACTTTAAGTATCATTCATTCACTTTTCATGCTAAGTCAACTTCTACAAATAAGAGAGGCATTTGATTCAATTACTTTAGAATTTCTTTTTCTCTCTGGTTAACACCTAGATATAATATCTGTAATATCAGTAGAGGGATATAAACTAAATACCATTTCACATTGCCCCATTTATCAAACTGTCTATAGACATGAAGTGACTGTTTCACTCCACCTGAGATTTTTATATATAGAATTAATGATTTCGTTAATCAGTTTCAATTTTATCTCTCAGAATGCTGACCACTGTACCACCGCTTACATTTTAAGTATTTTTTTTTTTTTTGGTTTTTTTTTTTTGGTTTTTCTCTGGTACCGAGAACCGAACTCA
>NW_004955478.1:3520784-3540942 GCF_000276665.1 Chinchilla lanigera | reverse complement strand
GCTGTCCTCTGTCTTGCTAGCCTTTCCACAGTTTCCGGTCTTCCCATCACTTCCTCCCAATTCCCAGAGATTCACCTCTTTCCTTCTCTTCACCAAGGTGTTGTCTTCCAGGCCTCTCAGCTTTAGGTCCTGGAGAGGCCACACTTTGCCACTGATCTGCGCTGCACTGTCTTCCAGGAGTCTTCACTCACCTGATGGGACTCAGAACATGCAGTTCTCTCTCCTAGGGGCAAAGGGAAAACGCATGTTGTCTTCCGGGAGATGTCGTATAAGATGGGCTGTTTCCCAGCCTCTTTATTACTCCCACGCATGGGAGGGACGTCACATCCGCACAGAAGAGAGGCTCACTAGAGTTTGAGCAGTGGAATTCCACAACTTTGGCTGCAAACTTTTTCTTTACATCTTACTCAAAAGCTATGTGTTTTTGTCCAATATTTTATCCTTTGTGGAGATATAATAAAAACTACTTCAAGTGAAAAATTCTAACAAAACTATGGCTTAGGAAAAGACATTTTTTATTTTCTTTTTTCCTGTAACAGCCTACAATGAAGGTATAGGGATGAACTGCTCAACCCATCCTTGAGTTATGTTTTTTTTTTTTAATCACTGGGCCTATGGTGGGGTTCTACCACTTGCCATCACAGCTGCATGTCAGAGACCAGAATGGAAAAAGGAAGAAGAAAAATGCAGATCAATTTCTTTTAAAGGCAAGGCTTGATCGGTACCATCACTCATATCCAATTAGTAACTTTGTCTTACCGTTACTGGTCACTAAGTTCACACGCCAGGTTTGGTTGTTTAGTGCTGACCAGAAGGAAGGAGGCTATTTATTTTGGTAAAATAGGAAAAATAATTTATTCTAAGCTAACTGTGAGGAAATGCAGGGGCCCATTTGCCTCAAATCACCACCTCCTTGAGTATAGGTGTGTAAGGGTCTTTATGGTAAGGAAGAGAGGGGAGGAAAGCACAGAGAGATAATGCAGGCTGTCTATCATTTCCAGCCATTTTCAATTATTTTCCCCTTTCTTCTGGAAAGAAAACTGGAATCTGGGTCTTCTGGGGCCAGAATATGCACATTCTGTCTCTTTATCTGGGATGAGGTGGGGGGCGGAGCTCTTTATACCCCAGGCCTGAGAAAGTGCGGAGAAACCACTAGTCTCTGAAGAAGAAATGGTTTAACTTTTTTTTTTTTTTTTGGTTTTTCTCCAGTACCGGGAACCGAACTCACGACCTTGTGCTTGCCAGGCAGGCGCTTTTGCCGCTGAGCTAAATCCCCTGCCCCACATTTTAAGTATTTGACTTTCCCTTCTTTTTATACACTTTTTCTTAAATTAAAAACATTCTATTTCACTTTTTTTCAATTTGTTGTTTCTTTTCCTTCTCCTTATTTTTATTAAATTTGGAATCAACTAATACAGCAACAAAAAGCAATGAATTCTTTCAATTCTTAAAAATTAAAGTATTATTCTAATTTGTCACAGAATACTAAAAATCTAAGAAACTAAAACACAATCTAGTATGTTATATATGACAATGTAGCATGAATCAAATTGTAGAATGTTCTGTCTACACAATTAGAAATGCTATAAACAACTTAATTGTATAACCACTAGATTTTATTACTCTTATAACTGTCCATTGATATGTAATATTTTAAATCTACAGCAACCTTGTTCTGAATATACATATAAGAAAATGAGAATGGTTACTAAGAAAATGAGAATTTTAAAGAAAAGTAGCCTACACTATCACTATATTTTAAAATTGTAATTATCAAATCTAAGATACCATATTTACGAACATATCAAAAACACAGAATTCGGCCGGGGATAGAGCTTAGCGGTATAAGCGCTGGCCTGGCAAGTGCAAGGTCCTGAGTTTGATTCCTGGTACCAAAAAGCGAAACAAAAAAACCTCAAAAACATAGAATTTAAATGTGGTAGTTTCCGTCACAGTTTTTATATCGAAATTGCCAAAGATCAAATCATACCTTATGGCTTCTTTGCCTATAAATTCTGAAGAAATAGGCTCAATAATTTCACTAAAACTAATATTCCCATTAACATTGCCCTCTGATAACTCTTTATAATTTCTTTTGCTTTTTGACCAATATGATGGTTTTAGAAAATATAAAGATGATCTCCGTAAGCCAAATTCCCCTGAAAAATAAAAATTAAACACTGAGTTAGACAAGTTATTTCTGGAAAGAATTTTTAATCATAAGGACAGGAAATGAATTGTTAATTTATTTGATTTTAAAAGCAAAATGAGTTAAAGACAGGACTAGAATGTACACAAAGGTAATGAAGAACTCCTGGGGAAAAGGAAGGAACTGGTAGGTATTCAGTATTACTGCTGAGAGTTGGTTTACATGCATGAAAGAAGATAAAGAGGAAGTAATCTAGGAGATTACTTCACAGCAATCTTCATAGTAACCTTATTTTACCTAAGCGGGGAAAACAATAAAGACTTTAAAAAAGATTTAAATAGGGAAGGAGTTAAGTTCAGCTAGGGATATGCAGTTCAGAAATAAACTACTCTCTCTACACAGTCTCCCTAGGTTCACCTGTTGAAAACCCAAGGTATCAAATATATTTATTCAAAATCAAATTAAAAGTTTTAACAATCAATATAACTTAAGATACACTAGAGAATAAAAAATTTAACTCTATATTTGACTGTATGTGGGGCAAAATAACTAAACATCTTTAAAATAAAATCCAGTAACCAATGATGTACCTGGAATGACCTGATCGAGATAGATAGCCAGAAGGACATAGAATATACTATTCAATGTCAGCATCACAATAGTAATAATTAGAGGATATGGACCTCCAGTCAAGTTAGAAAACAAAGCCCCTTCATTGAAATCTTCTAAATACATGACCTGAAAAATAGGAACATCAGTTTTATTATATAATAATGCTAAGAAAGCAAAAGTTTTTGTGTTATTTATTATATCTTATATAAATAAAATGGGCCTGTCAACAGGCTAAATAAATTAACAGCAATTTATCAGAAAAATAAGATGTCACCAAATAAAAATTTATCACGAAAATTCATTTCAGTCATGTTTTTAATGCTAAAATTTTAAAATTTGCTACATTAGCTCTTGGGGCATTTAGTCCTAATGCAATGAGGATCAAATGGAATAAAAGTACAGTGTGATGTTAATAGTCACTAAAGCAAACAGAAAGATCACTGTCTAAATGGAAGGCAAATAAACATGAGAGGATAAAACCGTGTCAGTATCTGAACAATGAAAAGGAACTGCAGTAAACAAATGCAGTTATTAAAGTGCTCTTCATAGACATATGTGACAAGGAGAAACAGAAAAAGACTACTCAAGGTTGAAGCCTCATTCAGGTCTTTCCTTGCCGTTATGTTAATAAAATTTATACTCTCAATTTCAGTCCTGTTTTCTGTGAAATTAGAGATGAATTAAGTGATATTGAAAGGCCCTGCCACTCAGAACAGAAACACAGGTATGAAACTGTAATTCTATCTTCTTAAGAAAAGGAGGATACAGTGGACTCTCAAAATGAGTAGTAATAGCTCCGAGGTTTCAACAAATTGAAATTTTTATCCTTGTTGTTTGTTTTGTTTTGAAATATGGACTTGCTATACTTTATAGTGCAGTCTAGTTTTGAACGTGTTATGTAACTAGACTGGCCTGGAACTTACACTCCTCGTGCTCAGTCTCCCAAGTGTTGAGATCACAGTCGTGTGCCACTACTCTTGGCATAATTAAAACTTAACTTAGTATCTATAGTATCTATCTTAATTTAGTCTCACAAACCAGAATATTCTAGTCAATTAACATTACTATTCTCTTATACAGTATTAAGAAATTACATTTTTTTCTTTGTACCTTAAACAAATATATGTTCTAGTATATAAAGCAGCTGTTCGTACCATTTCTTTCACTTAAAACCTGACTATACCTGTAAGGGAAATAAAATCAAATTTATAAATCTAAATATTACTCAGGTAAAGGACAATTCCATGAAGTGTAGACCAATAAAATCTACGAGGTCTATTTATTTCACTACTGCATTCATGACAAATTTGTTCTACTCCATGCACACTTTTGTTTCTTCTTAAATTTATAAGTGGTAGCAACAGAGCAATCTAGACTACTTGGCACTGAAACTAACCACTTCAAACAAACTGAGTCATTACACCAAAACAGACTACTTGAAAAATACTACAACAAGAAGTATTTTTTGAAGAACTTAAAACATTTAACTGACAACGTAACTCAGGCTAGTCTCTGAAAACTTAAAATTAGAGAAATATAAATAAAAGTAGACATTAAATGTACTCTAGTATGCAAACATCTTTTCTTTCTCATAATAAAATTTAATTTTTTAAACAAATCAAAAGTCATACTCATGGTAGTCTAAGACGCAGCACAGAACTTAAGAGAAAAAAATTTGATGAATGCAAAATTAACATATTACCTACCTGTGCAATACCAATCAAAAAAGTACACTGACAAAAAGGACTTAAAAGCCACACTAGTGATTTGGGAAAACTTTCCATGAGGACTATCAAAAGGCCAACAAATCCAAAAGCCACGGTGACAAAAAATTCAACTATTCCCACATGTTTTGATTTTTTAAAAAGAGGTGTCAGCATTAAAGCAAAAAACACCTAAAACATAGAAATGTTAAGATTAATGCACTGTTTATATACACTGGCATGAAAAGAAATTAACTTCTGTTTGTGAAAAAATATGCTGTTGTCATTGGCAAAGACAATTATTAAAATACAATTATAAGTTCTAACCGACACGGTAAGATATAATTTCTAAATGACATGATGAAATATTTGCAGACAAATAGCAATACACATTTTAAAAATTTGAACTGACAAGTATTAAAGACTGCGTTTTATCTGTATCATAGGCCAATGTGATCACACTTATACTACAGAAACCACAGAGCCTCATGTTTCTGCACTTAGATGTGTAAAATACGTGAACAAAACAATACATCAACAAGCTTTTAAATACAGCACCTATCTTTTAACCTTGATTGTTAATATGATGTAAAATTAGGCAAATACAAACGGAAGTATGAGTTACAGTATTTGTAACATCATTTTAAACAGCTGAGGTGACAGTCAAAACACTGAATAACTGGCACAGATGCGTGCATAAACGAATCAGAATGGAAGCTGGAACCACTTACAACAAAGGCTGGTCACCACAGCCAGCCAATATGCCATGTAAGTATCAAGACTACTAAAGGCCAATACTTACAAAAACATTTTTAAAAATAATAATCTATTGCGTAAGCTAACTTTGAACAGTCAAGATTTTATGAAGATAGGGAAAATGTCAAGCACTGAATAATTTTCATTACAAACATGTTTATATAACAATAAAGAGACTCACCCACACTTGAAATACTGTATAATATATAAAAACAAGATAAATTTAAACTTTGACTATTTTTAAATTTTTAAAAATACGGACGTACAAAGATGTAACATCATTCATTATTAAGTAATTTATCAGTAACTTAGTAACAATATAGCTTTCATGGAAAACTGCGTGTAACTCAATCAAAGAAAAAGATTTTGTTAGGTTCTTGAATATTCTGACATTTCTTTATTCTTATTTCAAGTTAAAATACTCACAGATGATAATCCATATAGGAAAAAAAGTAAAAATATCACAAAACTGCTACTTTTGGGGAATAATGAAGAAGCTGTTGCAATGACTGCCATAAGAAGGGACATAAGAAAAATCAAACTTGCATACAGAAGAACCCAGGAAAGCCTAAAATGAAACAGCAAATACATGTATGGTCAAATGCATGGGCTTTAATAGTTCAAAAATCATTCTAAAAAAAGCTCAAATTTCTTTTACACATTATTTCCATGCATATTCACGTACTGCGAATTAATACTCATAAGTAACATACAGTATTGGTTAAGTTATAGATAAAAGTATAATCTGATATAAAGATAAAATGGTTGGTTTCAAAGAGACAAAAGGTTTAAAACTAGCAATTCACAATTGATTTAAATCTAACAGTCTCAAATATTCAATAGTCTACAACACCACTGATTTTCTTAGAAGAATTAGTGAGGTAAGTGATTTTCTTTATGGAGTGTATCATAATTAAACCTCGGATATCTTTTATTATTATAAACAATAAAAGCTGTTTATCAATCAATGGCATAATTACTACATTTACACAATGTGAGATCAACAAGATCAACAGTGGGGTCACCATTTTTACTCGAAATTTCTCTTCAAATCAGAGCTCAACAGAATTGTTACGGAATTTGATTGCATTTTATTTTTATTGTTTCCAGTTAGCAGATTATGAGTTAATGTATATCAAAAACAAAAACACTGAATTAGGACTAAAAAGCACTTATATTAAGGGAACTGAATCCGCCTTTTACAGGTGCAAACTGAGGCACCTGAGAAACTGATCTGTTTCAAGTCACCGTTTCCACACAAAACACTTTTAAAGACCCGAAGTACCTTAAAAACCAATCACTTCTGCAATAACATAAAAGACAAGTGAACAAAGAAAATGTTATATACAATAACCGCATTATGTAAAATCATTAGTTATAAAATTATAATTAATTCTTACATTAATCTAAGTGGAATAAATTTGGTAAGACAGACTACATAATAGCAACTTACACACACAGTATTAACCTTCCCCTCAGATGAGCTTGCAATGAAGTTTCTTATTACATAGTGGTAAGAGTATGGGAAATACACTTGAAATTATTTATAAATATGTACACCTTTATAAATAATCATTGCATAAAAATGGAGATACAATAAAGCTCACTAGTGGAAACTTTTTTCATTTGTTCCTCTATAAATAATTCACATAATCTTCTTCTTAATTCACGCAAATAACTAGTTTTCTAGGGGAGAAAGAAAGTCCACATAATACTTTTACATAGGCTTTACTCATTTTAACCAAATTTTTAGTATTATACATATGCTATGATACTGGAACAGAACCAAACAGGTAATTTCTACCTTCCCACAATCTCATCTCTTCTGCATAATAAAATATACAGCAAAATACATGAAGTGTATCTCATGGTTTCAAAGTGTGAAGTAAAATTTAAATACATTGTCAAGTTACGTTTTCCACATTCTTCATGTTAAATCATGCCAATCAACTGCAAAAGCTTGCTCATTTGTCTCCAGGTCTACCTTAAAAAATTATCATTTTGAACCTCTGTATGACACTTAATCCACCTGTGAATTATACTAAATAAGAACTTTTAATAACATACCAAAAGGCAGTGTCATGAAGTCCCATTATCTTTAAAAATTCCTTTAACTTTTTTTCTTTTTCTGCTACAATATGAATGGCCAAAAAGTATCCAAAAGGCGAAAATGCTATAACCATGTATATTAAAATCACTCCTCGGGGAAAAGTATCTATTTCTATAACAGCAGTTTCTCCCATAATAACAGCTTTAGTTGACTCCAGCTCCTTCCAAAGAGAAATATTTGTCTTCAACTATAATTAGAAAATATAAATACATTCAATAAGCTAAGTTCTGAACACACCTAATAAAAATGTAACAATTATTCAATAACCTTATACAAATAAATTTATTTAATAACCTTATACAAATAAAAGCCTCAAATGCTGTACACTTAAAGTGAGTGACTGTAATAGTCCTGGTATAATGTAGAGTATTCCTTTTAATTCATTCTCCAAGTATACATACAGTTTAAAGTCTGAAGTAGGTGAGCGCAGGAATTTCAATTAAATAAGCAATGACATACATCTTAATAAAAACATGTATCTTTAAAACTGAACACCTTGGAAATTACTAGTGTCATTGCTCCTGTGACTATTTTTAAAACTTTCCCTTAAATGACACGCCTCATGTTTTCAAATCTGCACATGAAAACTAGATGTGGCAGAGAATGGCAGTAATCCCAGTACTCAGGAGGCTGAGGCAAGAGGATCACCACAAATTCCAGGCCAGCCTGGAGTACCTAGTGAGTGCAAGGCCAGCCTGAACTACATACCAAAGTCCTGCCTCCAAGAAACATAATAAAATTAAAATCAAATCCAATCAGATCTGCACATGAACTGAGTGTGGTGGTGTACACTTGTAATCTCACCACTTAGGAGGCTGAAGCAGCACTTGAGAGGCTGAAACAAGAATATGGTGAGTCTGAGGCCAGCCAGCCTCATAAAAACAAAAATAAATAAACTCTACACTTGCAGCATATATGGACAGAGTAATAAAATTATGACATATGATGCTTCTACCATTCAAGGGAACTCCTAAACTGAGATCTGTCATGCCTATTCACCCAGTGTGGCCCAGGATGTGGACGGCTAAAGTCTTTGGCCAAAACCCAAGTGCTACAATTATAACTGTGTAATACATGCTGTATTTCCAATCTTCACTTTCCATTTTGTTAATATGGGACTGGTATAGTATTACATTTCTTTAATACATCTATACCTTGTGGCAAGAGACTATGAGAATTCTACATATACCATCTCATTTGGTTCTTATAACCCTGCCAAGTGAAGTACTGTTGTAGTCATTTTACTACATAACATACTTACAACTGAGCTAGGTCTCCTGTTCAGATCATGAAGCTAGTACTATCACTACTCATACACTTTGAACATAAAGCATACATACACTTCATCAGTCTGCTGGACTAAAAATGTCTACAAGCTAATGGTCACCACTCTGAGCACCTCTTGTAATTACAGAGGCCAAAGGTAACTTGTATTAATCTCATGCTGTCTCAATAAATTTAGTATTAAAATATTTATACAAGTTTTTCTTCTCTGATGTTTATATTTTTTGGCAGACATTATTTTAAAAGAGAAGATAGCTGACATGCATTTTTAAAATTACAATATTTTATTAATTTCAGCTGTTAATTAGCTGTTAATTAGTGCTCAATTTCAACTGCAAAAGCAAAGAGAAAAAATACTCACAGATCTATAAGGAACATGGAAAGAAGAGATATGATTGATTACTTGTAACATTTCAAGTTCTAAGAGAATTTCACCTTACTGCTATCTAAACCATGTACAAAATGTTAAGATTTTTTAAAAAATAAATGAAATTTCATGGCTAGATTTGTGCAAAATGTGGAACATTAAATCAGGTCTAAGCATGTCTTTAGAATTTAATTTAAGCACAGATACAATGTATAGCACAAAGTATATTAAAGCACATACTTAGTGGACTTAAAAAGCCATAATATGAACTGCTACTTTGCCACTAGTAAAACTGAGTTTTGAAAAGTTACTTACTATCCCTATATTGCAATTTCATATTAAAATGATAAGATAATAATAGCAGCAATCCCACTGGGTTGTTAAACATTAAATGGGTTAATATTAGAACATAAACTTTAAAATGTTTATTAAACAAATACATGTTAAATAAAAAATATAACATCTATTGTGAAAAAGATAATAAACATATCACTTTCTTTAAACTAAGTTATTTGTATTCAAGGGGAAATGCCTAAAAGTATAAGTCTTTCATAAGTATTATTTAGGGTCAGTAAATATGGTAGATGGATATATACTATGCTTGAATCCTGCACGTAAAACTATCACATAACAGTGGACTACAAAAAGTATTAAATAATGACCAGGCATAGTAGCACATGGATGTAAATCCAACTGCTTGGGAGGCTAAAGTAGGAAGTTATCAAGTTCAAGCCCAGCCTGGGGAATTTAGTGAGATTCTGTTTTAAAATAAAAATATAAAGGGGGCTGAGGATGTAATTCAATGCAAAAGCTCTGAGTTCAATCCACAGTAGCGCTGAAGAAAAAGCAGTTACATTAAAATACAGCCTCGTTTTCCTTCTTTCTCGTATTTACCTGTATAATGGCAGCATCTATGGACGCCTGTAAAACGGTGAACCCTGAGGACCAGTAATGAGCAGCCTCACACGATTTGGAACAGTCGGCTACGAGAAGAAAACGTGAGACATGAAGACTTTGTACAACAGACGAGTGCTTTCTTCTAAAGATAACACGGAGGGTCGCCAGAGTAAAGGTCAATCACCTTCTACAGGGCCAAAGAAAACATGCTACTTCCCTTCAAAAAACAAGTACTATCTATAAGATTCCCAGTGATTTCTTTGAAATATTGAAATATAGCAGTTACCTGTTAGGATACTAAGCAGTAATGAATAAAAATGTAAAAAGAGAACTTAATTATAAAGTTATTTAAAACAAGTCACTGCTATTTTAAAGTAAGTCATGCTGTGGTGACTGTTTCAAAGAACCTCCAGACGCAAGGACAAGTCCAGAGTAAAAAAAAACAAAAAAAACACAAAAACAACAAAAACTAAGCAGAAGAATTTTGCATAAAAGCTTTTAGAAAACCAGTCGCAAATTCAGTATTTAGCATAGCATAGTGACTTTAACATTGGCTCAATAATATCTATGGTTGATAATATCTCTTCATAGTTACATAAGTAAAGATTGACTTCCATGTTTCCAGTGTAAAACTGGCAGCCCTCAAGGTCTGAAAGATTTGTACAACAGCGTAAGTGAAAACAATTATATGAAGAAACAAAAACCATAGATGTAGGAAGATATACAATTCAAGATACAAATCTGCTTTATTTACTACAATTGATACAACCATAAGTATATTAAAACTAAAATGGATGTTATATAAATAACTGTATAATACACACACATATACGTTTAGACACTACTTTAAACTTTGCATATGAATTTGGAGAAGCCAAGATATACATTTAATTGATTTCAGTAATTATTTAGGACTATTTACCTCTTGAATCCAAATAAATAGAAGACACTGGAATCTTATCAGGAAAAAAACGCAGTTCATAGGACATGAGGTCTTTGAAAACCACACCTACAAAGTTGCTGGACTTAGAATCACTGGATGCTAGCATTTCTTTTTCACTTGCATATTCTTCAGTAATTATGACTATAAATATAACAATATAGTCAGATCACAAAACAGTTTACATAACACAGTAGCAACTTTATGATTATATTTGATCAATAAAATTTTTGTAAGCACTTTTGTTTTACTGTAAGCAGCTTTGTTTTACTCCCTAACGTCTTAGAAAGTAGTTTTCTAAGAAAATACAGCCGGGATGCGAGGGTAATCTGGCTGCAACATCTGTCACCCCACTGACTGCCAGGGTTGGGTCTGCTATCTGGCTGCCTAGGAGGCCTCACAGAACTATGTGTGCCCTCCTGAAGCAGAGTGCTCAGTCGAAGAGGACAACCACCCAAACATAGAGGGACCATTTCCTTGGTCAAGAGTATAGGTGTAGTCGCACTCCCCTGTGAGAACCTCCAAACAACCTCTCAAGAAAATGCGGCTAAATAGTAAATGAAATACTTTAACTATACAGACCCCAAACTGTCACCTGATTACTAAATCACGTATTAGTCTAACGTATGTTATGAACGTGACAAAGCATAGCATAATAAGAAAAATCATCGAGAGATCACTATTTCTCAGAACCTCAATGAACTGCCCTAAAGTTTAATATCGAACAATTTTACTATCATCTCGATTCTTTAAAATCCACTACCAGCAGCAGGCTTACTTTCAGACACTCTTAAATTTAAAATCTTAGGCAGTAATGAGGTTCTCAAATCAGTAATACAGTTCATTCATCTACTGAAAAATGAAATTATGAACTCTGAGTTAAATGGATATTTTACTTTTAAATATGTTTTTATGAAGAAAATTCCTTAATCTTTCTCAGAAAATATGTGTTTTAGTAATTATGATGTAACTCTTCTTTGAATAAAATTTACCAGTTAAATCCAATATTGCTTATTACTTTCTTAGAGGATAAATGTCAAAAATACTGTAATTACCCTTTAATATTAGGTGAGACAATTTTTTAAATAATTTTTCAGTTTTATTTAGAAGTAAACTAAAAACATTACACAGTATGTGGTGAGATGAAAAGAATACAAATTGGTATCTAACGTCATAATTTATTAGCCGTGTGAGAACCGGTAAGTGATTTACCTCTCCAAACTTTAATGTTCTCATCCAGTTTCTTGCTAATCACACTGAGTTCAACTGGTAAGGACCAAGTAAGGCAACAAATATGGGAATGCTTGGTAAATTACAAAGTATTATCTAAATGTTTATTAATATGATCTTCCACACCTTTATATAGACATGGAACTATAAGACTGATCTAAATGAAGGTGATAGTTTAACATCTTGTCAGTCATGTTATCATGTATGTATGTATACCATGTATGCTATCATGTATGTATGTAGTTCTATTATTAAAAAGATAAAACTTTAAAAATATAAATATAGAGATATGAATTTGCTAAATTAATATACACTGACTTGCATTTTTTGGTTTATACTCTTTTCTCCTACCAATTACTGATGAATTTCATTTTCAACATTTCTGATTCATGCACAATTTTTATGGCTACCCATGTTATTCATGTTTAATATGACAGATCAACAAACATATGTCAAGATATAACTTTGATAAAAATATTAAATAGTATTAAGCTAAAAAGCTAATGTAATTAACATCATCCATTCAGTGACGCACTAATAATATAATGATATATACTAGAAGCTAATTACAACTCTCTTGAATGATGTAAAACAACATGTTAATCTTAGATTTTACAATTCAGCATTTCATTTCTTAGTCATGCATGTCTATCATTTTCTCTGGTTCTTCCTTTAGGTTTTCTCACAGCCTCTTAAAACTCACTGGAACTTCAATGCTTTAGCTACTTTCTAGTTCACTTCTTTATGTGAAATACACATGGAAAAGAAACCTAAGTGGAAAAGAAACCTAGGTATTTAGTCACAGTCATGGTCTCCAAAGTTAAGTACTTCCGTTTATACCACATGCCTCCATAAATAGGCATAGCAATCTGAAAAGACACTGCTTTATAATCTTTATCATACATTTCTAGCTTCTTTATTATAAGTCAGAGTCAACACGAAATATTCCTTCAAGTGTTTTATATGATACAAATAAACTGTTTTCTAAATAGTCCAAGAATCAATGAAAATATACATGCACTGCCAGGAATATAAATTAGGGTTTCACAAGGGAACATAAGGCAATACAATTATGATTTTAGTATTTTTGTACAACTATATACGGCTTGGAAAACATATATCTAGGTGTTAAGGATGTTAGTTACTCAGTAAAACAAGCCACCAATTACTGAAGGGGCCACATGTTATAGATACAATAAATATATAAGATCACAATACCATCAGAAAGGTAATCAGTAGATACTCTCTGCATGATGTTGCTTGTAATATTAGTCACTGGAGTATATCCAAGTACTAAGTCAGAGAGAATAGATTTATCCATTGGAGTAAGTTCTCTATCACGCACTTCTTCGTATTTCTTATTTGGATGCATCATGCTAATTAATATAAGCCAAAATAAAAAAAATAGTGGAAAAAGAATTTCCTATAATAAAAGAAACAAAAGGATTACAAAGTATGACAATGGCAGTAAAAAACATGATTTATATGCAAATAATGTAACACGAAGAAAACATATGAAAAAATTAGCTATTTTTCTTATGTACAAAAAGTAAAAGCAATTCTATCCAAAAGAATTACTGTTAAGTGTCTCACCAAACCCAATAGGCATATTAGATGACTTTTCCTCTATATTATTTTATGGAAATAATTTAAAAGTCAAGTCACATAATAAATTAAAGTGACACGAAAGGTAATCTTTAAACATCTTATATCACTGACAAAATAAATTTATTCATATTTTATTTAAAGTAACTTATCAAACATCCCTATAAGCACCAGCACAAAAAGTCTTATTTCATTCTGAATTATAAATTATGCTTTAATAATATCTAAGTTTATACTACTAAAACTATACTAAAATTCTATGGTCAGCTTTAGTATAAATGAACTATTATTTCATCTTGCAATTCACTTGTACACTGGTTTCAGGAGATAAACAACAATATACCCATCCTTTGAAAGTACTATTATCTTGTTAGCCAGAGTTCTTCCTTTTGCAAAAAGATAAAAGTAATGTACGTTGGGGAGCAAATCTATCACATATGGTAGTTTTAATTGTTCTTGGGCAAATCACTGTAGAGTCCATGAAATAGAAGTTCTATGTGAAAAACTTTATGAATGCTAAGAATTTCATCCCTAAGGTTCAAAATTAAGTACTGCTGTTAGAAAATTAACTAAATTTAATAATCATTATTCAAAGTGTTAACATTTAGAAGCATGAAGTAAGTTATTGTCCCGTAGCTAACACAACAAATAAAATAAGCTTCTACTTTCCAAGCAACTTAAAGAGCAGAGAAAATAAAATTATAACAAAAGAATGCATCCAGCAAAATCGTGGATATTTACAAATAGAACACATGAAAGCTAAACTGCAACAAGACATGAAGAGTATCTGAACTTACCTGAACGCTACTTTTTTTAGTCCTGCATTTAACTAGGTAATTCTTTAGTAGCAATGTTCGAGTCTGTCTCCAAATTCCCACCTCCCTAATTGCAGTGGCCATGTTTTCTTGATCACCCTATTAACAAGGAAAAAATAAATGAAACCAACCTTGAACCACAACATAAAAGCACACTTTCAGTGCCAAAAACGTGTTTTGGTCCCAGTTAGATGAAGTTACATATACTTCAAGGTGACTCTCTTACCTCGACAAAATCCATGCACCAGCAATTTGAGGAGTCTGAAAAGTAAGTAATAAGCTGGGTGTGGCCAGTACTCTGGGAGACTGAGGCAGGTTTGTGAGTCTGAACCCTGACTGGGGAATTCAGTGTCTCAGCAAGAACCTATCTCAAAATAAAAAAAGACCAAGGGTGTAGCTCAGTGTGAAAGCCCTGGACTCAGTTTAATTCTAGTACCACACAAATGAATGAATGAATGAATGATTTTTAAAAAGTAAATAGCTGAAACTAAGAGGATGAAGAACACCAGAACTCCAGAACTTGCAATAAATATCACAAAACCAGAAGGGTACTCACGACCTTTGCTTAGTCTTTTTTCTCCTTTGTTACCTCCCATACTGAATATATGACAAGTGAGGGACAAAGTCACAGAGAAAACACCAGCAAGTAACCTCTGGTTTTGGCAGGAGGAATGGGAAAAGTTAGTCTCTGCACTCTATACTGAAAGGGCAGCTTGGGAAGATTCAAAAAAGGTCCTGTTAAACCTTCTTCCAGAGCAATTAATGATGTCTTGTTTATATAAGCCTAATGAGGGCTACTGATACGCTAATACAACTCCATCAAAACAGGACTACCTGTTTGAAACTCCCTGTCTCCATCCAGATAGAAAAGCAAGCAACTTTTTAGAGGCAGTTTTTCATCAAGAAAGAAAGGAGGGCGGGGAGTGGCTTAAATGAGAATCCTTTTTCTATGCACAGAAGAAAAATTAGATAAAAAAATTTTGGTGGTACTGGGGGTTTAACCCAGGACCTACACAACTGAGTAACATTCCCTGCACATTTATTATTTTGAGACCGTCTTACTGAATTGATAAACTGCCCAGATTAGAATCAAACTTGCAATTTTTATGAACACTAAGATTACAGACCTCCACCACCAGGCCAAGCTCACCAAAAAAAATTTTTTTAATTAACAGTGAGATCACAGAAAAATTTTAGTTTCTTTTTACCTTTTTTCTATTTCTCATTATTACATATTACTTGTGTAATAAAAAATTGAAACCAAATAGACACATTGGACATGTTACACAGAAAATGAAAAACAGCAAAACAAAACCAGTCAGAATAGACTGATAACCATCTCTAGGCCAAAAAAAAAGAAAAGAAAAACCACACTCATTCAAACATGACTTGGTACAAAACAAACACTAACCAAGAGCAGCATGAACTTTCTCAAGTGTCTGCCAAAACACACTGATTTAGCAGATACACTAAATTATTCATTCACATGAGATGCTAAATGCTTAGTTTTTCTTTTTAGATAAGAGTCCTTATAGAGACAGTAAGCTCATGGATTCACAATGTTCTTACTGCCTTGAGAACTGTGCCCTAAACTCAAAGCTGAGTTTCCAAAACTCATGTGAAGTTCATGAAGGTGCTCATCCCTCATTCCACCAGCTAGCCGGAGATTTTTAAAACAAAACGAAACTCCCCTCTCATATACCACCCCAACACAGGTACAAAAGGTCACCGCTATGACCACCACCACAGTCCTGATCTACGTTGGATAAATTCTCTCCTGGAAGTATGGAAACTGAATTACACGAACAACAGCGTTTAAGAAAATATATCATTCTTTTTTATTTTGGTTTTTCTCCGTACCGGGAACCGAACCCACGACCTTGCGCTTGCCAGGCAGGCGCTTTTGCCGCTGAGCTAAATCCCCAGCCCGAAAATATATCATTCTGTTACTAAGTTTTCTCTGAATGAGGCACACTATGCTCAAAATTTGATTTCTCCTCCTTGGGGTATGTGAAGTGCCCTATTATCTTCCCAGTGTATTTTCAGTTCACTAAGCTGGCTGGACTCCGATTCCCACAACCAAAAACAGGTTAAGCAAGAGGAACCAAAATCAGACAACCCAGCAACCAACAGAATAATGCTGGAAGCAGCGTAGTATGATGTTTAAGAATGTAGCCTGTGGAGTCACACCAACTAAACATGAATTGTGTCTCTGCCATTTAATAGCTGTGAGACCTTGGACAAGTTATTTAACTACTGTGTGCCTAAATTTTGTCACCAATAAACTCGAGTACCCACAGGTCTTAGGGTTGTTAAAATAAGTCACAGAATTAATATGTGTAAAGCTCAACTGCTACATGGTAAATGGCAGTAGTTATACATGTGGATCACTACTGTATATAAAAGTAGTGTAATTAAAGAACTAATGGAGGGGCTAGGGATGTGGCTCAGTGGTAGAGTGCTTGCCTTGCATGCACAAGGCCCTGGGTTCGATCCCCAGAATCACAAAAAAAAAAAAAAAAAAGAAATAATAGCATTACATTCATGAAGAGAGAACAAGGCAACTAAGGAAAAAGCAAATAGGGAACATAGAAATGCAGTAACAAGAAATTTTAAAACTGAAGTAATTTTTAAACCTAATACATTCCTACCATTATAGTTCCTACATTTATTAAAAGTGGCACTTTTCTTAAAAGAGCCTATCCAAGTTGTTTTTATTAAAAAATTCATCACTTATCTAATGTTGCCATTATCTCTGTCAGTATTTTAACGTAACAATTCACAACACAGCTCTGAAGAGGCACTAAATATCTATCTGCAGAACTATCTCATCTTATTATGTAGCAGATGAAGTAACCTAGAAAATTTAAACTTATTTTTATATGTATAGACCTAATTTTTAAAACATGCTTATTTGTGTTAGAAATTAATTAAGGTTGGGGCTGGGGATTTAGCTCAGCGGCAAAGCGCCTGCCTGGCAAGCGCAAAGTCGTGAGTTCGGTTCCCGGTACCGGAGAAAAACCAAAAAAAAAAAAAAACAAAAACAAAACAAAAAAGAAATTAATTAAGGTTATAACCTGTGAAATAAAGACATTGAGTCATTCTGATGTTCAGAACCATCCTAGGAAGAGACGTATCAGTCACCATCTTAGCATCCTTGATAAATGAAAATACTCCTACCTCCAAAAGCTGACTAAAATCACTTCTGATCCACACAGGCAGGGGTGATTACCATTCCTTTGCTACCTGTACACACAGTACATACAATGTAATCACAGTTACCATGACTCCACTGAATTTCTTTGTACGTCATGGTCTTGAATCTGTACTGGGATCCTTAATGAAGACTGTCTTATTTATGTTTGCTCCTCTACCACCAATGGCAATATTATAACCAATATCATCTTACTGCGAATCCCTTTATCCAGGCTTCCAGAGACTCCTTACAGCTCCGCAAACTAAGAGGAGGACTTGGAAGCTAAATCTAGCCCACGCCTTATTTTGCACAATCCACGAATTAACAATGTTTCTACACTCTTCAATGGTTGGAGAAAACAGAGAATAACAACACCTGGGACAGGTACAAATTACATGAAACTCAAATTTCAGTGTCTATAAATAAAGCATTCTCTGAACCCAGGCATGTTTATTCATTTAAGGACTGTCTGACTCCCTTTGTGCTATGAAAGTTAAGTTATGCAGACAGGCACCATATGGTCGGCAAAACCTAACACATTACTATCTCACTGAAGGACTTACGCTGCAAACACTAGAGGCAAAAAACGTGTGACGCTGTCACTGACTTCAGAGAGAAAAACTGAAAAATATTCTAATTGCAGTTGAAGGAAGAGTTTGCAGAAGACTGAATCAAAAATTCTACGCAGGGAAAAAACCGTGAAAAAGCTAGACTCCCTAGAGAGTCTGACCTATGTAAAGAAAGATGCAGTATCTGCAACACCGCAGAAACTTGTTGCAAAGGTGTGTGACCTAGATGATACTGTAAAGGCAGGCAATGGAAAAGACTTACGAAGTACTACGTACGGGAAATCAACACCCCTTCTTGCTAACCCACAGAAAGCAGCCTCTCTTTCCTCTACTGCACTCTGACACCTCAAGGTGTTTAAATTCTGGCGATTACATTTCCCTAGCCCATTCATAGGCCCACCCCCAAACCTCCTGTCTGTTCAGGGCATCACTATGACCTTGCTTCCCAGTTCATTGAGAAATGGAAGCAGTAGATAGAAATTTCAGAAATCTCCCACTATTTTTTCTACCTATACACATCTGTGCCTAAAACAATGTACATTTCAATAATTCATCATTGCTCTCTCACTCAAGACTTTTCATTAGAACACTGAACCACAAAGCTCCAAATGCAATCTGGTATTAGCTGTACTTTTTAATTAAGCCTTTTTTGTTTTTGTTTTTGTTTTTGTAAGGAGAGGCTAAGAACCTCACTGGCACAGGACCTGAAAGAAATTCGTACCCGGTTACTTTCCTGGCTTTTCAATTTATAAAACAAGCCTTTTAACGGGAGATAAATTATAAATGATTTCTTCACTAATGTTTTAAAAAATTATTGAAGATGATGCACTAATAATACAAGGTACTGTCAATACAGTATAACCTAAATTTTATGAGTGTTTCTTGCTGAAAAAAATGCAGCAGCACTCATGTGACAAGTTCTCCAATAACTTATTTTATATATAACAGGTTTCTAAAAGATTGTGCTTAAAACTATTTTAATCCTATTAGTTCACACACCAGTAAAGACTATAGTAAAACATGAAATTCTTTCCTATAATCTCTCAAATTCAAGAATAGACATTTATATAGGCAAGAATATAATGTAGAGTACAAAGAGACACAACAAATATGTAATAAATTAATAAACTTGGTCTGGTTCTAAATGTAAGATTTCCCAACACTAAATCCCGTTTGAAGTTTCACACATTCAACAGCCCATACACTTTCAAAGATTAATGCCTCTTTAAGCGTGATTTTCACCCAAGTACCCCAAAAGTCCTAACTGACCTATTAATGTTCTCTCCTATGGAGTCTTCCCTGAAATATATCTGTATCTATACATATAGATAGACAGAGAGATGGATGGATGGATGGATGGATGGATAGACAGATAGAAAGACAGACATATAGATAACACTATTGCTTTCTGGATAAATATAAAACGCAGTGGATAAAGAAGCATAATTAAAGAGTCAAGCATACCTAAGCTAAATCTCAAGTCTACCTTTTCACTGGCTGTGACTCTGATTAAAAAGTTCCTTAACCTTTTTGACATTCCTTCCCCATAGCTGCCCAATTAGAAAAACACCTCCAATCTCAGAGTTGCTGCTAGCATTAAATGAGATAATACTGCGCTTGGGTTAAGCTGGAGCCCAACAAACACTCCTTTTGTACGCTTAGGACGCCCGCGACAGAACGTCAACGCGGCTGTGGGTCCCCGCTCCGGCCTCGTTCACTGTGGAAGGGAAACCCGAGCCTCGGGAGCCCGGGAGCCCAGGGCGAGGCGCTCGGGGACCCGAGTCGGCGCCTCCCGCCGCGGCTTCGCGGCCGCGCTGCCCCGGGCTCCGGAACCCGGGTTTGGGCCTCGAGATCGGCGCGGGCTCCTCTGCGCGACCCCTTTGAACACAGCGACGCCCTAAAAGCAGGGTGCTAACCACCGCGCC
>NW_004955478.1:3441383-3520284 GCF_000276665.1 Chinchilla lanigera | reverse complement strand
CCCCGCGCTCGGCCCCGCGCTCGCCGGCGCACCTGGGGGCGGGGCCACTAGGGGGCGGGGCGAGAGGGCGCAAGGGACTACGTCCCCGCGCTCCTGTCAATCACGCGAGCCTGGCGAGCCTGGCCTGCGCACTCGGTGCCCCGGACCCGCTCCGTCTGCTCCGTGGGGACCGTGCCGCGCTCTCCTCTGAGGCTCTGGTGAAAACAACGCGCTTTGAAGTCAGGGCTCAGGTTTAAATTTGAGTCCTCCCGCCTCCTAGCGAGTCACCTTACCCTCCACCCTGGCCTCGTCCGCTTTTCTGGGCACGTCTGGTTTCGGGAATCCTCCCTGCCCCGTTTCCGGGCGTGTGCGGCGCCCTCGCACCCCCTTCTCCCCGCGGCCCCGCGCCTGCGTTCCGCATCCTGCGTTCCGTTTCGGAAACCCGGTCTTCCCCTCTCCAGTCTAGGACATCAGGACCTTGAGGGTGCTGTTAGTTCCTGAAGTGTCCTCAAGACAGTCTAGGAAGGAGGCACATCTGAAACTTTCCCAAAGGGTGGGATCTGCCGGAGGCTCTATATCCCATTTATCTTTGCTAAAAATACTACGTGGTGCTGGACGTGGTGAGAAACCTGTTAAGCATAGCTACTTGGGAGGCTGAGGCAGAAGGATTGCAAGTCGAGGGCAGCCTGGGCAGTTTAGTAAGACCCTATCTCCGAAAGGGAGAGAGGGAGGCAAGTAAGAGAGTGCTTTCAGAAGTAACAAGAGTTCACAGCACTGACATTACATATTTTCCGGCCCATATTTCCTTGCACGGTTGTTTTTAGAGATTTTTTTTTTTAATTCTGTTGCTTTTCTTTCTGATTCTCAGATTTAAACCAAATCTCTCCAACCTTTATACGGCTGAGTTTTTTATTTTATTTTATTTTATTTTTTGGTACCAGGAATCGAGCTCTGGACCCTGCGCTTGCCAGGCAGGCGCTTGTGCCGCTGATGGCTGAGTTTTAAAGAGAAAAAAAAATCTAGGAGTCAATATTGTTTTACTTATCTTCCCAAATATGCCTTAAATAGGAAATGCAAAGAAGTTTATCGGGATGCATGATGCTGAAAAGATCTGAGGGGAAAGGGGAGGAGAGGGAGAGAGAGCACCTAAGGAACTGCACCAGAAAACCGAAGAAGGCAGACAAGCATCATATATTTTGTCTGGTTCTGAAACATCTAAAACATGTTTATTACAAGTTTAGAAGAATGCATGCTCCATGGCAAAAAAATTGGATAAATAAATAAGTGTAGATCAAAGATGAACTTGTTAAACTATTGCCAAAGTTTACTTTCTGGCCAACTCTCCAATACTTCTCACTGGTAGCCTTAACCTATTCCACTTTCCAAAATCTACCCGTCATTCCCACCACCATTCTAGGCAAGGATTTCCTGAGTTTCTTATTCTCTGTCACTCATTCTGTCTGCCTAACACTTCCAGTCTTGTATGAAGGCGATTAAGACCAAAACCCATTTGTTTTCCTGAGTTCTTGTTATCACTGAGAAAATGATACCACTGTTTCCTCCGCAGTGTACGGACGCTGCCATCTTGCTCACCTTCCTTATGTGCTAGCTCTTCATTTAAATTCTAAGTAGTTTGAAGCTCAGAGCAAGTTCTTCTGATAATTTAAAGTTCTAAGTCTGTGCGTCATACTATATGGTAAATGTTGGTAATACTACTGGTGGGAAAAAACATGTACAAGAAAGTGTATGCAAATGTTATCAGTATTATCCCCGTAGAATTTGACTACTCACTCCACAAAATCTACCTAGTCATAGAAGAAGAAGACCCCGTCGTCTTCTTAGAGAATAGTGGCGATATTATGACAGTAATAGGGTTGTGAGAATAATATACAGTACTAACAAGACCTTTTAATAAAGAAAGATTGCTACACATTAATGTATGGGCCATGAACTGTTTTACTTTCTCCTTACAAGCTAGTTATCAACTGCTTGTATCTTGTAAACAAGTTAACCACATCATCTGAATATAAATTTCTATAGATGTCAGGGTTTAATACTAAATAAGCAGCTGAAGGGATGATGTTTCCTTCTGAGTGTCTGCATCTAGGAAGTAGAAACAAGCCATAAGGCTTGGTTGCCATGGATGCTACCCAAATGCCCACATCTCATTAATAGGTCTTTTAGGCAAATAAATCACATGAGAATATACAGATCATAAGTACTGTAGCCTGAGATTTAACAAGCTGCCTAGCTGCGCAAAATTAACAGTGAGCTGGAATTTCAACAATAGCTGATGTGAAGGAAGATAAGAAATCTTGCTACCCTAAATACCAACCTGCAACCTAGACGCCCAATGGTGAACAATAGAGTTTGCTTTTTACTTGCTAGACTTCGAAGCTTTATTTCAATGGATGTGCTAGCCATTTTTGCAAAAATTAAGGGCAAAATTGCTAAATAGCCTCATTTTTAAACATCACGTTAGTACATTTTTACCAATACAGTGGGACCTCAGTTCACGAACTTAATTCTTTCCATGGTTTGGGTATGTGTAAGCTTGGAATTCGGTTGCAAACAGAATGACGGAATGAATTCTGTAACCAGAATTGGGGAAGGAATTAAGTTTGTGAACCAAGGTACCACTGTACATTGAAAATTATATGCACCATTTTAAAATCTATTATTGAGCACTGTTACTATTTGTTTGTAAATAACATTTCTTCAAGCTAAGAAAGATGCTTAGAGAAGTGGTGTGGTTTCTAACTTCAGGGTTTAAGTAGGTATAATTTCAAAAAGTTTCAAATTGTTACCTTTGTCTAGAACGGAGCAAGACAAAGAAAACACAAACTTGGTCGACCAGGTAGAAAGGGAATCAAGTGTCGTTAACCCTGGAATTCCAAGTTACCACCAAGTATGGCTGAAGTTGTTATTAGCTTAGAGAAATGATCAATAATTGGTGGAAGGTTGCAGTAGAGAGGGTTAGACAAAACGAATGGCTTCTGATGATAATTTTAGTTTGATTTTTATTGATATTACTAATGTTGTTACTGTTTTTCTAGGACAACAAAAATAATTTCACATATTTATGTTTTGTATTTCCCCAGAGATTTAGCCAAGGATACTGATATTTGAAGTCTATAAAGAAAAATGTATTTTTTTTAATTTTTTTTTTTTTGAGTTTGGAATGTATTTAAAACTCAACCACTCAGCTAGGCAAGGGGGCATACACTTACAATCCAAGCCCTTGGGAGGATGAGGCAGGAGGATAGTGATTTTGAGGTCAGTCTGGGCCACAAAGAAAAACCTTGTCTTAAAAACAAAAACATTTACCTCCCAGAAAGTTTTTATCAAAGTGCCTGGTATTCTTTCTTAGTAGGAACTCTGACTTCCCAAATGAACGACAACCAAACAAGATAAAAGAAAAGAAACTCAATAATTATCCTCAGAAATCCTCAAGCTAGCGGGTGGTGTGCATCTGTAATCTAAGCACAGAGGAGGCTGAGACAGGAGTATCCCTTGAGCCCAGAGTGAGACCCCCTACCACAAAAATTGTCAAGCAATGGGAGACATTTGTTCTACTGTTAAGGTATATGATGCAAATTCAAAAGTGCTATAGAGAAATCCTTGAGAGCTATAGTTACTATTAACTTCAAAAGGAAAAAATGGAGAACTAGTCTTGTACCTAAGAGAAAAAGATAATGATGAGGAGAGACTTGAGTGGATTTGTGTTTTCTTTCCTACTTTGGGAAAGAAACTGGACTCTAAATTGGTAAAGGTGCAGCAACATAGAAAGAGAAGTGATACTTGAGACAGATGAGGCGGTAGTAAGAGAACACCTATCTGTTTCAAATAAGTTCATGTTTCCAGGCACAAAAGGTATCCCACAGCTGTTTACAGGTAACCTGAGACCCACTGCTGGTAGGTTATGAGAAACCATAGAAAGTGAAAAGCCACTAGGTCCCATAACCTAAAAGAAAATTTAACAGAAATAAATGAAAATGCCTACATTCAAGTTAGATGATAAAACCACACAAAGTATAAAATGGACAGATTCTAGTTCGTTCATATATGAAACGTCTAGGCATTTTAGTGTTTATCAGGACCAACGTGAGTTAGTAATATATCACAAGAAGCATATACACACATCCAATTGAAAACAGTATCCTCACCCTGCCTCTTTCCTCTGTCCACTTTATTCCCCTGGAATAAGAAGAATAACAACCCACCAAAGATGTCCACATCCCAACCCTGAGAGCCTGTGAAGATGCTACCTTATGCGGGAAAATGAAATTAACTTTATGGATGAAATTAAGTTTGCTAATCAGCTGACCTTAAAATAGAGAGGTCATCCTTGATTATCCTGTCAGAACAAATATAACCGGAAGAGTCCCTAACTGTGGAAGGGAAAGATGGAAAAAATGCTGAGTTACGCCTACCCTCCTGGAAGTTAATGAAAGTAACCAACCAGAGGAGCAGAGTATTAAGAGAGTACACAACCTAAAAGTTAGGTCATTCTGGTTCTTAACATTTATCCTTAAGAGGAGGCCAGAATGTTTAAAGGGAGGAGAATTCAATCCTTCAGTGCAGGTACAAAAAGGAAGGAAGGAATACTGATGGTCTCTCACAGGTGGGTAGGGCAAGGGACCCCATCCTCCACTTCAGCCGCCAGAAAGGAGCAGATCTTTACTGACACCTTGATTATCTTCCACAGAGACCCTTGCATTGGGCTTCTAACTTTCCGGACTGCAAGATAAGCTTGTGTTGTTTTAAATCACTAAAGCTGTGGCAGTTGGCTCTAGCAGCAACAGGAAATGAATATATCCTTTATAATTTATTTTCCTGGGTATTGTAGCACCATGATATTTTAGCATCCAGCTATCACTTTTTTTTTCTTCTCCCCCTATAAGTAAGTAATGTGATGTCACAACTTGGACAATAACCTAATTCTTAAATATTTTGAATCCAGAAAACTAGCAACTGATGCGACTTCATTATCCTATATTACTCAAAATAATTCGCTTGCATATATTATTTTCACCAATTTTCTGGGTACTGCAGTGAGTTCATGAGATGAGATACATGAAATAATAAAATCCAACTGTGCTGCACATAATATGTGCTATTTTGTTCTCTATTTTGTATATAATCTTTAATCTCTATAATGACAATGTGAACTACATATTATTTTTCTATCGTTGAGAGAGAAGATAAATACTCTGAAAACTCAAAAGCAAAAGAGATTACAAATTCATGGAAATCATACAGAGACTCGATATACAAGGAAAAAAACTTTTTTCTACAAATAATGCTTGGACTATGTTTTCATTTAAGCTTTATTAATATTATGTTTCAGTATTTTTACCTGACATATTTCCACCAGAGTTACTCTCTCCACTAATCTACTTATTAGTATTTGTGAAGGTCCTAGTGTATGTGAGGTACTATCATAAATATCTGAGAAAGAATACTAGGTGAAGCAGACGTGGTACCAGCTGTTAAGCAGTATAGACTGTTATTAGGGACATAACACAGGAAGTGACAATGAGGTGTAGTAACTAGCATCCCAGGAATGGTGGTCCATATCTGGATATTAGTGACTCATCTAAAACAGATCTGCAGGTGGGTGATCAAAGAACAATATCTGGAGGAACTTGTATCTAAATTAAACTCTGCAGGTTAGATAGGAGTTAGGCACTAGTGAAGGAGAGAACATTCTGGAAGAATACTGCTATCTTCAGTGTATCAGCCTTGTCCTCGTTTGCACTGACTTTTCTTTTCTCAGTTCTCTCTCCAAACTCAAATAGTTCCTTCTTCAAGGTTCATTCCCCAAACAATCTGATATTAAGTTCCTGATAGGAAATTTCTCAATAAAATCTTTACCCATAATCCGTGTATTATCTGATCACAGTGTCTCTTAATCCAATAATCAAGCATTTTTGTCAAGTCCAACTACTTCATTTTCCTATCCAACTAGAACAGGGCCTTCTGTTATTAATTAACTATTATATAAACAAATACAGTACTGTAAATGTTTTCAACATAATTCCATTCTTGTGGTTACCTTCTTCCACCACTAGATGGTACTTGTATATTTCAAAGGCTAAAATGCTGGTTCCACTTACCTTCAAGGAAACTAAGGAAAGTAACCAATCAGATAATCAAGAAATGAAGAAGAAACCTCTTAGCCTAAATGTTAAGTCATCTTGGGTTCTTAAATTTATCCTTGGACTGGGATATAGCTCAGAGGCACAAGTGCCTGCCTGACAAGTGCAAGGTCCTGAGTTCGATTCCCGGTACCAAAAAGAAAAAAGAAAAATTATCCTTAAAACTTAACCTAGCATCATTTCTTCTCTTTGGCTAAATATGACTGTGAAGAAATTTAAAATTAAATTACCTTTAAATTCCTAGTCACCTTGACCACCCCACTCTGACGCATACTTTATTTTCATTTCTTTTTTAAGTTGATAATATTCTTTTAATATCCTAACCTGAAAAATGGTTTTCTTGTCCCTATTAGAGGCCCGCCACCTTCCAGCTCCTTATCTAGGCTAATATTTTCACTCTGCTTGAAGGAGCCACTCCTTCTCTCCAACACCAACTCTAGTCATTTTTAAAGGCACAGTTCAACTAATATCCATACCATGCAATTTTCCTTGTTACTTTACCACCATGGGAAAATGCCCTCTTCTGATACCCTTTTCAGTCTTTCAACAAGCTCAGTGATTTGTTTAATAATAAGCATCCATTATTCTAAAGAGCTATGTGCAGCTCTTTTAGGGTTTGAAGACTTTCTGTTTTATGTATGAACCTTGTTAATCTCTGTATGTATAATGTTAGTCTCATATGTAGATATAGCCAATGGTATCCTGAAAATTTAACACAATATTTTTTTATTGTACTGATACTAATGGTAATATCCATAAGATTACTGCCAAACACTCTGAGAATAAAAAAGTGAGGTAGTGATTCTTAGTTATACTCTCCTGAGTTATTTGGATGAAATTCATTATTAAGACAAGACCCATGGAACCAAAATATTGCTCTGGGTAGAATTTATAATCATGACCTGAGATCCTATTTCCTCCATTATGTATCTATAATGGATAGAATATGTTATTGATGGTGTGTTTTTGTTTGCTTGTTTGCTTTGTGGTACTGAGTATTGAACCCGGAGCTTACACACAGAACTATATCCCCACTCCTTTTTGTTTACTTTTTATTCTGAGACAGTGTTCAGGGAATACCTAAGTCTCGGAAGTGACCTCTATGTCCACCAACAGGCGAATGGATAAAGAAAATGTGGTATTTATATACATGGACTACTACACTTCAAGAAAGAAAGATTACTTTGAGTCATTTGCAGAAAAATGGATACAACTTGTGACAATAATTTAAGGGAAATAAATCGAGCACATAAGCTTAAATAGTTCATGAGTTCTTTTATATGAGAAACCCAAAGTATAAATAGCTTAAAGAGCAAAATACAAGATATATAATGGGAAACGGGGGGTGGATTTTTTGCAAATGGAAGTGAGACCAAGAAATAGAGGGAGAGGAGAAGGGCGGGGAAGTAAAAGGACTTAAAATGTGTTATATACATGTACTAACTCCCCATGATGCAAGCAGTCGTTATGTACTGCAAATGTGTATTAACCAAAAAAAATTTCTTTTAAATGAACACGCTAAAAAAGAGTCCCACAGATGTCTCATGTATTCTGAGGTGGGGCTTTTAGAAGGAGATTAGGTCACGATGGGCCCTACACTTATCAGGGGATTCATCAATTGATGAACTCATGCCTGAATGTGCTGTTAAGAGGTGGGGAGTGGTTAGATGTGGGTTACTGGGTGCATGAACTGGAAGGATATATTTGTGTCCCTTGACCCTCCTTTCTCTCTGCTTTCTAGCTGCCCTGCATGAGCACTTTTGCTCAGCATGCCATTCTATCACGCCCTTCTACCTTGGAGCCAGGCAACCTGGAACTGAACCATCTCAAGTTATGAGCCAAAATAAACCTTTTTTTTTTTTTCTTTAATTTGTAGGTATTTGGAATTTTGTCCTAAGGATAGGAAAATGATTAACGCAGAAAACTGGTACCGGAGAAGTAGAGTCCTTGCTGTGACTGGACCTGACTGGATGGTTAATAGGCCTTTACAACTGGTTCGTCAAAGGAGTTTGGAAAGGTTTGTAGCTGTCAGCTAGAGAAGCCTTAGTGTTGTAAGTAGAGCTTGATGGCAAATTCTGGTGGGAGTGCAGAAGAGCAGAATGCTCCAAATACTAATGGTCAGGTTCATGAGGTTTCTGGTGGGAATGAGGACTGTAGTATGGTATGTTACATTCTGGCAAAGAACTTGTCTGCATTTTGCCCTTATTGTAAGAGTTTGAGTAAGGCTAGATTTAAAGACAGGAGACTAACCTAGTGGAAGAAATTTTAAAGCAGCTCAACATTCAGAATGCAGTATGTGTTTTGAGGATGCTTTAATCCAGATCTACAGTGAGAATCCAGAGAAAAAAGCAGAACTGAAAAATGTAAAAAGTGTGCAGTCTCACCAGAAAGAGACAACCCACAAAGTTGGGACCAAAGATAGCACAGTTCCTGGAAAGACTGGGAAATAGGAAATTTGTTTTAGGAAAACAGGAAAGTTGTCTTGAGGGCATCTCAAGAAATGACCAGACTCCACCCATCACAGGCTCAAGATGTAAAAGAAGGTAAATTCCTTTGAAGAATTTTGCTTTGCAAAGACACTCCCAGGGATTCTTGCTCATTTAGGGCTACCTAGAGAAGTGTTTCTCTGACTTCAGCCATCATAGTCACTTGGAGGCCAGTGGGAGGCCACTGGAGCCATGACCAAAGGATCTGGTTACTGCTCATGCAGATGACAGACAGTGGTGTTATCTATGTAGTACTGGTTTTCAGGCATACAGCATAGAAGAGTTGTGGTGTCATGGGGGCTCCCACTCAGATTTCATAAGGCCTGGCAAAAATATATGACAGGGTCACAGACCTTTCTAAAAACCCCTGACAGGGTGATGGATGAAGTGTTAAGAGTAAAACCAAAAGTGTAGTGGAGATGCCAGGAAGTGGAAGATGCCAGAATCTTTGGATGCCTGTTGAGGAAAATGGCAGTGAGCAAAGCCACCCTAAGAGAGAGGTCATGCAGGTTGTAACCTGTAAGGCCATCGGGGCAGGGCTGCCCAAGCCCTGTAGAGCTCACAACTCACCACAACTTGCCATAGCTGCTAGACATAGAACTACAAGATTTGATGTTTTCCCTGCTAATTTTCCATCTTGCTTTGGTCCAATTCCTTTCTAACCTCCCATTCCTGTAGGAATGGGAATGTTTACCCTGTGTGATTGTATATTAAAAGTATTCAACTTTCTTCTTGGTTTTTTTCTAAAAACCCCTGACAGGGTGATGGATGAAGTGACAGGGACTCACAGATAAGAGTTTGCCTGAAGTCTCAGAGGAGACTTTGGATTTGAACTTTTCAACAGTGCTGGAAGTGTTAAGACTTTGGTAATTCTTAGAGATGGATTAAGTGGAATTTACATAATGAGATGTTCATGGGTCTCTGGGGGCCAGGAACAGAATTAGTTATGATTTAGATCTGAAATGTCCCCCAAAATCTCATATGTTCAGAGAAAGGAATGGTTTAGAAGATAAAGGTCAATGGGGACATGAACTCGGAGGATGTATTCTTATCTTTGACTCCTTTCTAATCTCTCCACCTCCTGTCTGCCATGAATTGAGCAGCTTTCCTCTGCCAGGCCCTTCCACTGTGCCATTTCTATCTGGGAGCCAGCCAACCATGGACTGAACCCACCAAAACTTGTAAGCCAAAATACATTTCTCCTCTTTAAGTTGCAAGTATAGGCTATTTTTTTCCCACTATGGGAAAGCTGACTATTACAGAAAATATGGTAGAGAATGCAAAATTGAAGATTTGTCTGACCTTCCTGAAACTGAAATGAAACTCAACAAAATATGCATGGCTCTGATTCTAATGGTTGCAGGAGGATCTTAAGTTCAAGGCCAACCTGTCTTGGTTACTTTTCTCTCTTTGCTGGGACAAAATACTTGATGCCCAAAATTAAGGCAGGAAAGGTTTATTTCGCTTACAGTTTGTGGAGGTTTTAGTCCATACTTGGCAGGTTACGAGGCAGAGTGGCACATGACAGAGGGCTACAGCTCATGGCAGCAGAGCACAGCAAAAGCAACAACCACTAAAAGGGAGGAATGGCCACAAGCAGCCTCTTCCTCTCCCTTACATATGCAAACTATCCACCCCAGGGCAGGTGTAGCTCTCACATCCATAATCAATCAATCTCTAAAAGCCTGCCCCATGACTACATGAGACTTTGGGGGGACGCACAGACACAAACTATAAAACAGCCTAAACAATTTAAGGACAGCCTGTCTAAACATAAAATTTTTAAAAAGGGATGGGGGTCTAGATCAGTGTCAGAGCATTTGTGTAACATGTGCCACATGCTGAGTTCAACCCCCAGTACTGGGGGAAAAAAAAAAAAGGAAACAAAGAGGGAAATATCCATGTGTATAGCTGATTATAAAACATAGAAACATAGTATGATGTCAGCAGATCCTAATTTTAGCTGGGCATCAGAGTTATTTAAGAAGATTTTCTTTGTGTATTTGCTATCTTTGTGAGAAGCTGAGTGTGAGATCAGAGAATTTCTAGATTATAGAATATACAAATCTATAGGTTGCAAAGGTCTTCCATATATTTCTGATTCTTAAAAAGCTTTGAGAACTAATGTGGTAAATATTTTGGTATTAATAGTAGAATGTGGCTTATTTTACCTTATAGCAATTTTACCATAACCCTAAATTTTAAGGACAAGGATATGAGATGCACACATTTTCTTAGGAGTATAAATTTACAAGGTTATACTTGCATAAATATTTGATACCAAGAGGGCACAAAGGAACACACCTCCAAGATGTCAAGATGAGGGCCAGGCTAGAAATAGAAACATAACCTGTTATAACTGTGCCAGGATGTCAGGCAGGTTCATTTTACTTTATCCGCGGTCCTATTATGTGTTACAAGCTGATTCAGAGGGCCTCTGTTAAACTGGAAACTTAAAATAAGACCACTTCTGTGCACATCTGGTTTTCAGATTGCCAAATATTTTAAGTCACTCCACTATTTTCTTGCCATATTTCTTGTGTCATTTTCTACAGAGACAGTATATTTAATCAGATTGCTGGTGTTCTAAGTAGGACTGATTGCCCTCATCTCTTTTTTTGTGTGTGGACTTTTCATTTTCTCTTGGAAATTTTTATTTTTCTAATAATTTCTTTTCACATTTTTTTGAAACAGGGTGTCATTGTGTAGTTTAGGTTGGCCTTGAACTCAGTTTGTAGCCCAGGCTGGCCTTGGATTACTGGAGATTCTCTTGCCTCAGCTTCTGAAGTGCTAAGATTATAGGCAGGCTTGGCACATACATTTTTATTTTTATTGTTGTTAGATATGGTTAAAATGGTTTCTATTAATTCTTTTAAAAACCCAGGGAGAGAGGAAAAATAGGAATCAAAATAAATGAAATATTTTCATCCTTTATATTCTGGTATACATTACATGGTATATTATTTAGGAAGAACTAATTGACCAGTTAACCCAAAACTGTGGAACAGTTCAAACAATACTGATTTTTCTTTCTTACTTATACAGCAGTTAAGAAAGATGCCCTGGACATTATCATATAGTTGGAAGATGAGAGGTTGAAAGGACATGAAGTCACAAAAGCCCCCTTCTTAACTGTCCAGGCCCTGAAATGATATTCATCACTTACACTGACATGGCTCTTTGAGCAGTAGCTACACTGAACTTCTTAGATGCCAGGGGAATGTTCTCAGCTGGACAGCAGCTGTGCCAGTGGCATCTACATACTAAAAAAGAGAGACCCTAATATTCAACAATGTTTTCTTTCTTGAAGATTCAAGTAGGAGAGTCTACCTTTGAATGTAAATAAGCCTGACCCTTTATAGTCTTTTTTTTTTAATGGACAATACTTTTTTTTAACATCATTGTTATTGGCACTAAACTTTTTGGAAATTTTTATTTTCCCCCTAAATTATCCATTTCATGTAAATTTTCTAATATGTTAGCATATATGTGTGTAATATATCCTCAAATAATTATTTAAAATTCTGATGAATCTCTAGCTGTACTGGCTTTTTCCTTTCATCTTGATTCAGTTGTTTATCTAATCTGTGTTTTCAATAAAAAATTGGATTTATTTATAAATTTTATCATTCTTTCTGTATAGAATATTTGGAATATTTAATTTTACTTTTGTATATGAATACATCTCTTTAACAATATTACAGGAATGATGTACTTCCTAAGGCTTTGTGTCATTAAAAATAATTCTTTTCCTTTGACACGTGAATCACAATTTAGACAGGAACAGAATTCTTGGGTAGCAACTTTTCTACAATAAAACTCTGTAGACACACACACAAGGGGCTGGGGATTTAGCTCAGCGGCAAAAGCACTTGCCTGGCAAGCGCAAGGTCGTGAGTTCGGTTCCCGGTACCGGAGAAAAACCAAAAAAAAACAAAAGAAGACACACACACACACACACACACACACAGAGTTTTTATTTTCAGAACCATTTGAGAGCCAGTTTCATACATCATATTGAGACAGGAGATTAGGGTGTGGCAAAACTGGCTAGGGAAGTAGATGTGATCTGTTAATTACAAAATCCCAGGACTCATGCACAGAACAGCTCCCAAAGACCTCCACATGGACTTCCTGAGCAGGTTTTGGATAGGATGGCCTAGAAGAGTGGGTGATACAAAAAGGACCTTTCACATTGAGTTTTTACCAATGTGTTTGCTCTCCTTTGGTGGCCTGTCCTCATGTTGTACAGTATACTTCTTTTCCTACTTTTCCTTGGCCCCAACTCACCCTGCAGATCCTGTTCCTTTTCCTACCTTTACTAAAACTTTGCTACTGTTCCAGCTTGTCTTGACTGATTTTTTGCTCAGCACTGAAAGGACCTAGAAACTACCTACAGAAGGAGACTCCAGCACCCCAAAACCCAAAAACAATACCCCTTGCTCCTAAATATTGTGATGGTATTTTCTAAAAAACAAGAGGAATCTTATCAGCTAAGAACAAATTCGGCCTGGTTGAAAATAAAGAAAAATCACATTTATTCAGAGCTAAATAAGATTGCAATTTGGGAGATACAGATTCAACTAGACTTCAGTTAAGTTTCAAGGCTGGAAGAAAATGCAGCTGTATTTAAAACCTAAAACTGCAGTGGGGTTGGTAGGGACATTAGCTGTTTGTTGGGAGTTATTATTAGCAGTGACCAAAGTTTAGTTGTGCTTAAAAAAGAATTGGATGCAGTCTCAGCATTTGGGTAGGTTGGGGGAAGGACCCATTGCTCAGATAATCAGCACAGATTAGAAAACTATGCTATAGGAGACTATGGTTGGACCTATTTCAACAGTCAGCCCCTATTGAGGGTTGGACAGGTCTGCAGCCCAGCTCAGAAGTTCAGCTTGCAGGTGGACATGCCTGGAACCTGATCCATCAAAGGCATCCTGACCCTATTTTAAGTGCCCTGAACCAGTGTTACCAGTTTGTGGGTCCCAGAAAAATTCTTTCCAGGTTCTTGGTGTCCTGAACACAGAACTGGACAAGTCACATAGAAAGAGTAGTGGGGATGTCCATTTATTGGAGGTGGAACAGAAGCATGCCCTTCAGAGTGCAGGTGGGTGAAAGGCTCACAGCAGCCAGCAGGATAATCGAAGGGACTCTTTTTGTACCTGGAGTACCTAGCTTCTCCCTCCGTGCAAATTAAGGCATTTGGGATGGCTGTCCTAGCAAAATCTCACTTAGCCTGGTGCCAGATTTAAACTATCCTGTTGAAGACTCCCTTGGTTTTGTGCCAGATGTAAAAGAAGAATCAAAAACAACACTTTTCTGGTTGGCTCCAACTATAACGTTCAGTAACTGCAGTTATCCTGGCCTCTGCGTTCCACACTTGTGCCTTGGGTCTAATGATGGACAGATTATGTCCAGTTGTCTAACCAGTTTTGCTCCACCCCTAATCACCTACCTCACTGGTGCTACACCATTTGATTTTCTTTGTTGACGGTCACCTAACCTAAACATGTATTTATTAACTTGCTTATTTGCAGGTTCCCAACCTCAAGAAATAGTTCTTTCCTGGTCTCTGTTAATATACCTGAGAAGTAGAAGAGCACCCATCATTTACATAATGGATAGTAGACACACCTTTTCTATAAAAAGTTGAAATAATACATGTTAGGCTTTGCAGGCCAAGAGGCAGTATTGAGAACATTATATGGATATTTATACAAGAAAAAAACACATGTCTACATTTTCGGTTGGAATTCAAAACTGTAATAATGACAGCTGACTACAGTTTTTAAATACTGATGAATTGGGTGAAGAAGGAAAGAGAGGGTGGGTAACAGCAGAAATTACTCTTTGGGAGAGCAGACAAATGGGGAATCCAACAGGACACCTGCGGATGGCAGCCCCATCCACACCTCTAGGCCTAAGGGGTGCTCAAGGTTAAACTGACTTCAGGATACCTTGAGCCAGTGGGGCTCAGCGGGTGGGGGGGGGAGTATACTAGGATGCAGTTAAAATATGTAAATGAGATGAAGGAGGTAAAAGGCATGAAGATTAGACCTGATCTCTTGAGCAACCCTCAGTTCTGTTTTTGAAGCAAGAAAGTGGCCACAACCAAAATGTAAACTAATAAGCTTAGTTGTGTTCAAACGAAACTATTTATGGACACTGAAATCTGAATTTAGTATAATTTTCATTTGCCACAAAATATTGGTTTTCTTTTTTCTTGCCAACTAAAAATAGAAATATCCTTTCTAGCCAGCAGGCCACACAAAAACAGGATAGGGGCTAGATTCAGCCCTCAACCTGCAGTTTGTCCACTCCAGTAACAGATATTCAAATGGAAGGGAGAAAAGAAGTTGTGGGACTTTTAAAAAAAAATCTGGTAAAATTGTGAGTCATAAACAAATAGAAACTGAATGTATGCTGAAGATTCTTTTTAACTCTTTAAATAATGGAGGAATCAGTAAAATGTTACATCTGGCTCAAAGGAAAAACCGGGCGTGGAGGTGCATACCTGTAATCCCAGCAGTTGGGAGACTGAGGCAGGAAGACCACTGAGAGTTTGAGACCACTCTGGGCTACAAAGTGAGCTCAAGGCCAGCTTGAACTGCATAGTGAAAACCTCTCAAAACAAACAAACCAAAAAAAACAACAAAAGGAAAATTCAAACACATACACAATCAGGAAAGCTGTAATAGATTCATTAATGGATGCAAAATTTGAAAATATCTATGTGATAATGGTCAGTTGTATTCTTCTGGGCAAAACTCATTTGATTTCTCAACAAGACTGCTTTATCCCCACTCTTTCTTCACACACAAAGTTGTAAACATCTTAAAGACAGTGAGTGGCCTGAGGCCCTCCATTCACAGCTTTAGCAGGAAAAATGAGACCACTCGCCATAGTTGTCGGTTATGAAACAAAGCACAATGAAATTTTAAGGGTGTAATAAATTCAAAATATCAAATTGATACTTAAATGCTGCTACAGGGAATGCTAAAATTTATTTGTTCTACTTTGCTTATAAAATGCCATAATGTTTTCATAATATGATAGCCACAGAAGCAGTCCACCTCCTCTATCAAAAGAATATTTTTTGCTTTAACCTGAAAACTTTGTGCAAGGTCAGAAGCGGTACAGTAGCTTCCAAGCTGCAGATTCTACGCAGCCCCAACACTCACTGGCTGTGTAACCTTCAGGAAATAAATTAACATTTCTTAAGTCTCAGTTACTCCATGTGTATATTAACAATTGCTACTTTATAGGGCTGTTTTAAGTATTAAATCAGGCAATGCAAGTGACCTACTTAGCATATAACCTGGCACAAAGCAATCACGCAATACTGCTACTATTTTTCTTTTAGAGCAAATCTTGATAACCTCTAATTTCCTAAAATTTGTCAACATGCACACTGTTTTGGAAAGTCTTGATAAAGATGTGGTTATTGTTTCTGTGTCATATTTGTGTGTTATTAGTGAACATTCCCTCTTGCAGATGGGAAGATACTAATATATTCAATTCTCTATACCTGGGTAAAGTGTAGTGACAGGATATTGCTCTAGCTTGGTCAATAGAAAAAGGATAAACATCATCTGGCCAATGTATAGAAATTAACACGTTCTTTGAAATATGTACAAGTCTTTTCTAAAAGTCTCCTTTGAAAGTTCACAAACAATTATTTTCCAGTGTACATTCAATTTTATTAGATCCTAATATAAGGAAATATAATTTTCCACAAGATTTTAACAACTGGCATTTTGCACACTACAGAAAATGCAGAAGAAGAATTATATTTAAAATCAGTTTTATTCCAAGTAAATGTTACACACTTAATTACACTTTCTCTGTTCAGTTTGAAGCACATTGAAGGTTAGAGAAATTAGAATTTACTATGTACGTGCATTTCTAAAGTGATCAAAAAAACATCATGACTGCTTTTCAAAAAAATCATAGAGGTTATTTTTTCTGAAATATAATTTTTTTGAGACAAGGTCTCACTGTGTAGTTCAGGTTGGCCTTGAGTCTGCCATGTAGCCCAGGCTGACCTCATACTCATGGTAATCTTCCTGCCTCAGCCTCCTGAGTGCTGGGATTGCAGATGTGTGCCACCACTCCTAGCAACATTTTTCTGTATGAAGAACTGGCCTTTTTGTTTCATACCCTACCTACTCATCACTGCTGCAATTAGCACTCTAGTTCATAAACCCAGTGGTTTGTTGGTCTGGGTTTTTTTTTTTTTTTTTTCTGTTTTTCTATTTATGGTAGATGAAAACCAACATCCAAGCTATAAAAATAACATTGAGATACAAATTCAAAGCCCATAAGTAAACTTTCTGGGCTGAGGGCATTTTCCCCTGGGTTTTCCATCAAACAAGGATTTGTTAAGACTGATTTTTGAAGTATCCTTTGTGTGACATTGGATTGCTCTCTTTGCCCACTCGGTCAGCGCAGGTAAATTTAATTTTCTCTTTCCTTTGTTCTGTGATCAACTCTGCAGGCATCTCTTCCACGGACACCTAATCAGCTTTCTGAGGACCAGTAGGAGGGAATGGCCTTTGAAAAGCTAAAATGGGGAAAACAGCTTGAGAATGTTATGAGGCAAGACAGACTGACGTGAAAGATATTTTCATCTCGGAGCCCTGGGTGCCAACTCAGGGCGAAGTTAGGAAAACTGAGCGCCGAGCTGTAAAGTAATACCGAAAGAACAGGTGAGTCAAGAATGAGGTAAGAACGGAAAAATGAGTCAGACACGAAGTCACAGCATCGTGAGTCTATTCTCAATCCTCGGTGGCATTCATCAGCACACGCTTGTTACTATTTAAGAGTAAGACAGTGGCACAGCGCCTGCCTGGCAAGCGCAAGGTCGTGAGTTCGGTTTCCGGTACCGGAACAAAACAAAACAAACAAACAAACAAAAAAAGCAAAAAAAAAAAAAAAAAAAAACCAAAACAAAACTATTTAAGAGTAAGAGAATCTAGGCTACAAATATTTGCATTTTGTGGAAAGCACACTCTACCATGTTCTTAGTGCAGAGCTAGGTGGGGAAATAGAATTTAGTTTTTAACTCCAGCCTGTCTCAAAAGTTACTTATCTCTATCACTAGATGAGAAAACAAATTACTGTGCAAGAAACATGTAACATTGTAGGGCACTTACTAGGAAAAGAAGAGTAGTTGCTAACAAGAGCCTTGTTGAAAATCACGATAAATAACTAAGGCAGAGTATATTTTCTTTTTTTTCTTTTTTTTTTTTTTTCCCCCGGTACCGGGAATTGAACTGAGGACCTTGCGATTGCCAGGCAGGTGCTGTGCCACTGAGCTAAAGCCCCAGCCTCTATTTTCTGTTTCTATGACACTTTTTCTGCATTGTTGCTTTCTAATAAAAACATCTTTCTGTTCCAAAGAGGTGAGCTCTTTAAACTGGAGGGAGCCTAGGGGCTGGGGTTGCTCAGTGGTGGAAAACCCATTCAGTACATCTACGGCCCTATGTTCAAACAAAAAATTAGGTATTAGGTAGCTTTGGACCCATCTCAAGTTCATAATACTTAGCTTTCTCTTTTCCTAAATATAAAACTTGTGATAATAAAATACTGGACAATTTTTAAATTTTTCTTACATGTTTTTTGTTGTGTTTTGGAATTCTTGAGTGGACATTTCTATTTGTATAAAGTAAAATTAACATTGGGAACTTCAAAACACAGTGGTATAATCAGCCATGAAAACTGCCTATTTTGATGAAATGCAACTTTAAAAGAAAGAACTGTTTAAAATGCTTTTACGAGTGGTTTGTATTGGTAACACCTTTCTTAACAGTGATTTATCAGTGTGTTACGCTTTAAAATGTTCTTATTAGTCTACTCCAGCTGCCATTACGAAATACCATGGACTGGGTGGTTTAAATAGTAAAACATTTTTTTCTCACAGTTCTGAGGGCTGGAGGTCACAGGACAGAGGTGGAAAGGAGAGGGAGAGGTACATTCCTCTTTTACAAGACCATAGTCCTGTTAGATTAGGGTCTCACCTAACGGGAGACCCTAGATCTCCAAATAATTCCCACCTCCAGATATAGTTATAAATGGGTTAGGTCTCTAACACCATTCAGTCTGCAGCAATGTTCATATCCTCTGAGCGAAGAATTCAACTTCTAGGAATTTATCCTGTGTGTGGTGTAAGGTAGGGAGGGAGTGGAGGAAGGTAACTGGAATAGAGCCCTAGACAGAAACTTCTGTATACATTATTTATTTATGATTTCAAATGAAGAAACAAATACAATTCTTGAGTGCTGCATGGTACAACAAAGAAACGGAGACAGCCCAGCTGAATTTGGTGGCATACACCTGTATTTTTAGCACTCTGAGGGGGAAGAGGGACTCCACGCAAGAGGACTGCATATTTCAAGCCTAGCCTAGGCAACTTATCAACTCTGTTTCAAAATAAAATATTAAAAAACGTGCAGGGAATGTCTCACAGTACCAAAGCCCTTGGTTCCATCCCCTTATTTATGTACTGTGATATCAATTATGTAAAATAAATGTACAGTTGCATACAGAAAAGCCTTAAGGAATATATAATAAAACACTAACAATGATTATGTCTGAGTAGAAGGATACTATTTTTTTCACATATAATAGGATATATATATAGTAGGATATATAGAAGGATTTTTTTTTCAAAGTGAACTAATATGTAAATCTAAGGAAAAGCCAGGACAGAAGAGTTACATGTATGCATTATCTGGGAAACCCATCAAGTATCTTGATGTTTTAATTATAAATCAAGTTAAGAGTTTTTGTTTTGTAGGCTTGGTATGTAATTCAGTGGCAGAATATGCCTACAATATGTGAAGCCCTGGGTTCTGCTGCTAGCATCACATAGACACACACACACACACACACACACACACACACACACACACACACACATGCAATCTTATTTGTGTGTTTCAAGAGTTTATTTTATAGCCCAAACGCCATGAAATTGACTTTTGCATCTCTGACTAGTTCAACTTTCATATTGTAATTTACAGAGATGGGAACAACCTCAGTAAACAACTTACACTTTTTATCTGCCTATCTAAGACCCTGATTTATTTATTTATTCAACATATACTTATTGAGCACCTATTATGTGCCAGGCACAGTCTTAAACACTGACATGTATACTTCAAAGCATAGAGAAACAGTTAGTCTTCATGTCAGGTAATGTTTGTAAATTCTTCAAAGCATTTTGAAAGAACTAGTGGGGCCTAGACTTACGTTGTATTAGATTAATACATTGGTAGGTGAAAACCAGGCAAACGTATTCTGGGGACACAGGCAAGCATTGTGGGCATATCACCTCCTGAGTAAAACCAGGTACTATTGGTAAAAGTAGAATTCCATTAATTTCCAGACTGTCAGCAAGGTAAACCAGGCAGCGTTACAAATCTACGGAGGGCAAAACAGGAAATTAATGAGCTAAAAAAAAAGAAATAATCACTCAAGTCTCAAATTAAAAGGAAACTAAGGACTGAGGAAATTTGACATAAAGAGAATAAAGGTGAAACAAGCATGCTTCTCAGAGCCTGGACTTGAGTATTCACCAAAACATTTTTTACATCGAGTGCATAGACTCAAGCCTGAACATGCAGTGATGATAATCACTTTGGGTTTGTGCGCAATCAAAACAGTCATAAGCAAAATGATTTCTGGTCCAAATTAATAATATCAATGGGTAGTTAGAATAACAATTAAATTCTGCAGTGAGCTTATTTCTCTTTTGTTTTCCCTGGCTAGTTCACCTATTTGCATGGCCTCAACTCTTACTTCCGTAAAGATAATTCACAAATCTGCTACCTTTAAGGCCCAGCCCAAATAAATACCCTGACACACCCTCCAAGTACGTGTGACAAACTGCCAGCTGCCTGCTAGCCATTTCTCTTACTGGTTTTTTGTTTGGTGTTTGTGTTGCAGTGATAGACATCCAACCAAGAGCCTCACACATGCCAGAGAAGCACCCTACCACTGAGACAGATCCCGCAGCTCACCCCTTCCTCTCTCTTTTCTGACATCTCGAATTCATTATGTCCCTAAGAGAAATCATCACCTTCCTGAAAATTACGTACCACCTGCTGATAGCTATCTGTCCTCACAGCTCCACCTTCCCACCACCCATGGCCAAGTCACAGCAGTTCAAAAACCGCAGTAGAAGGGCTAACCAAACCTGGTCTTTAAAAAATACAATTTAGATAGCAATGCCTTAAATCCATACTAGTTCAACATATTACACATGTTATATGTGTTAGAATGAAATATATAAGTGCATGTATATGTAAACTGTCATTACAGAACCCTCGCTTACCTCATTATATGTTAATTTCACATATCAAATATAAAATCTTTGGAGAAATTCATCAGTTGACTTTAACCTGTGTTGCATAAGTAACATCATTGCTACATAGTCTCATTTAAAAAACACTTATTTTGTGTGAAGAAACCACACTTACAATAGTGAGAATATATGGCGTTTACCTTGCAGGTCTGATTTATTTCACTTATGAGTATGGTCTCTAGTTGTGTCCCTTTTCCTGTAAAAACCTCAAAATTATCTTTCTTTGTAGCTGAGCAATATTCCAGTATGTAAAAATACCACAACTTTTTACCCATTCTTCAGTGGATGGGCATTTGTGTTGCTTCCATGATTTAGCTATTACAAATTGCACTGCTATAAACATGGGTGCACATATATCACTGTCATATGATGTTTTCAGTTCTTATGGGAAAATACCCAGAAGGGGAATAGCTGGGTTGAATGGGACCTCTAGTCCTAATTTACTGATGAATCTCCAAACTGATTTCCACAGTGGTTTCACTAGTCTACACTCCCACTAGCAGTGGAGAAGGGTTCCTTTTTCTCCACAGCCTTGCCAGCATTTGTTATTGGTCAATTTCTTAATGATAACCATTCTTACTGGGGTGCGATGGAATCTCAGTGTTGTTTTAATTTGAATTTCTCGAATGATGAATGATGTTGAACATTTTCTTATGTATTTATTTGCCATTTGTATTTCTTTACCTGAGAAGTGTGTAGTGTAAGAACCTGAAAGAGTAAATAAAATCTAGGAGGTACAATCGACATTGTGAAAGGAAAGGAAACTGCTCAAAAGAAAAGAAAACTGGGATGAGGGAAAAGAGAAAAGAAAGAAGGAGAAAAACTTGTATATATGTATACACAGGATGGCTAACATAGTTGTACTACTGACTTTTATTGCTCTGTTGAAAGGAACAGTTAATGTTTAAGTGTTTGATCAACCTTACATGTCTATATTTGTTTATCTGAGTAGCCAATTTGAAGATGTCAATATGTAATACAACAACCATTGTTAATTTCCTATCACCTTGTCTGAAACTCTATATTGCTTACATTGTTTTTGTGTTATTTTCTAAATGTGTGTGTGTTTGTTTAGATATTGTCATTTTTTTATCTTTAAAATAAAAAAAGAAAAAGAAAAAAAATATACCACACTTCCTCTGTAAAGGTATAACTTCCCCAGCCACCTCTTTTTTCCTATCATTTTTAATGTGGTAGATTATGATTTCACATTGTATGAAAACAAGAAATCAGTTCATATATAAGGTCTGTAGTTAATTTTAACACTTCAGGTAAAAATGACATTTTACCCTTGGTCAAGCCACCCTGAACTATAGAAGGAAGTTTCACAAATATTGTGAAACTAAAAGTGGAGGTTAGTGACAATCAAGTAGCTTTCCTGGCATACCTGTGCTGAATGTATAAAATAGCATGCGGGGCACAGAGCCGCAGCAAGCTTAAAGAGGCCACTGAGAATAAGGGCCCCAGCAGGCACGCTAGGGCCATACTTGGACGTAGCCTAGCAAAGCAACACCTCCAGCGCCGTAGGTAGCTGTAAGAGAGCCGGTCAGGATGTGCTGAATCCAGAGACTATGAACTCCCAAGACTGATAGCTTTGCTACACTGATTGTTTGGGGGCAGTTATTTGGCCACGTTGAAGTGAGATCCACTTAGGCCTGCATGTGACCCATGGTTGCCCCAGAAAGAGCCATCACTCTGCTCCCCAGGAGGTACCACGGATGGCCCCTGGTTCGACAGGAAATTCGTGATCGCAAAATGACGCGGAACAGCTAACCCACAGAAAATTACCAACAACAGGGCTTGCAGGTAGAATATTATAAATGACAAAGCAGACCCGTCTCTACGACTATGTGGCCTGCAAATGATGTGGCCTTCCTAGATGTGTTCTCAGAGCAGGGCTGAGCCAGGCTACTTCCCAAGCTTTGAAGTTAGTAAGCTGAGGACCTGGCAAAGGTGACTATTGACTTTCTAAGTCAAATCCATACTTTTAGAATATTACAGCTTCAAGTTGGGCTGCACTGTTCTCTATGTACTTTTCATTTTGTTCATAAATAAAAATAGGAAGTGTAAAGTTTTCCAGAAGTTTCTTGAGTCAAGTCAATTGATTAATTCACTGTTCACCAAGTATTTGTTAAGTACTTACTATGCACCAAGCATTGTACTAAATGCTAAGGAGACAGCAAATAGAAGGGTTCAGTGGCACACACCCGTAACCCAAGCTATACGGGAGGCTGAGGCAGGAGGATTGCAAGTTTGAGGCTGGCTTGGGCAATTTAGCAAGACTTTGTCTCAGAATTTTAAAAAGGGGCCCAGGGATGTAGCTCAATGGCAGAGCATTTACTTAGCATGTGAAAGTCCCTGGATTCAATCCCAGTACTGCAAACAAAAGTGCCGGATAACGCACAAGACCCTGGGTTCAATCCTTAACAACTAAAAAAACATTTTGTTAAAGTGCTGGATAAACTAGCGTAGGCCCTTTTTACTTTCCAACTTTTCCATGTGTAAGAACACAGCGCTTACCCCCTTGGCCCTTTCCCCTCCTGCCCGGGGAATACATCATTGATGAAGAAGACCACCAATGAATCTGCCAACTCCTTGATCTTGCCATCTCAGCCTCCAGAACTATGAGAAATAGATTTCTTATACATAAACCGTCTGCGATATTTTGTTGTAGTGGAGCACATGGACAAGACAAGGGATATAATGTGCTGGGGAAACAAGAATCTAAATTTCCAGTGAGATAACTAAGGGTGTCTGAATTAAAAGGTGACTTTGGAATGAAAATCCGGAGAATGTGAGGAAGCCAGCAGAGTGAATTTCAAGAGAGGGAATTCCTAGCAGGGGAAAGAGTAAGTGCAGAGACCTTGAAGATGGTGCATGTCTGTTTTACTCAAGCAAGACGAAGTGACTGGGAAGAGCCAGGTGTGAAAGAATGAAGATGAGTCAGAGGTAAAGAGGCAGAGTCAGGGAAGGCTTTGCGTCAGACCTCATCTAAGCTGCAACTCACATGCTCTCAGCCACCCTTTCCCCCAAACACTACCCAGACGACAGCACCTCTCTTGCTTCTTCCCCACTGACATATGAGACACTTTCATGAACACACACCACTGTGCATGCCAGGAGTCCTTCTGGGCGATGGAAAACATTGGTTAAATACTTCCTTCTTCATCCACTGAAGGACAATTCTGTGTGGATGTGTCCATTTGCTGCTACTCATCCACTTTCGGTTACTAAAACAAAATACCCGAGCCTTGGTGCCTTATAAAGAAAAGAGCTTTCTTTAGCTCACTGTTCTGGACTCTGAAAATCCAATATGGTGGCCCCATCAATTTTCCCTCTGGGGAAGGTTTGATGGTGCCAGGGAGCATATGCAGCAGAGAGATTGACAAACAGGCAACCAGAGGAAGATTCAGGGGTCAGTCCAGGTTTTTATAAGAGCTTGATCTTGTCAGAACTCACTCCAGAGACATCTACTCCCTAAGAAGTCAGTATCACAATGATCTAAGGACCTCCCACTACCCTACGTCTTAAAGTGCCCATCGTCACACTAAGGACCATGCCTCGAACATACAGATCTTGAGGGGACAAACCACATTCAAAGCACATTAACACAGATAGCTTGTTGTGTTTCCCCACAGGCATCTGGAGCCAATTTTGCCAGTGGGGATCCATTCCACAACACCCACTTGCATGTCCTTTCTTCCTTTGTTTCGCTTTCTAAAGATCCTTGTTTTGAGAGATCTTTTCCAGCAATAAATCTTGCACATACCTTTCACCCCAGGCTCTACTTTGGAAGGAGCTTGAGCTAAGATAGATTTTCAGAGTAAGAGCCATGGCTTTTATTCAAGGAGAGATGGGAGCCACGGGAGAGTTTTTGCAGATACATGAGATGATTGATTTCTACTCAAAAACCACTCTGGCCTGCTGGGTTGAGAACAGAATGTCTTAGAAAGGGCAAAATCAGGGAGACCAGTGGAGCTACTGCAGTAATTCGAGTTGAGGGATGATGATGCTTTGGACCCATGTGGGGGCTGTAGCAGTGATGGTAAAAATCAATTTCTGGACACACATTAAAAGTAGAGCCTAGAGAATTGTCCGTAACTTGGATATAGGTTAGAGATATAGACTGAACATTTGTGTTTCTTCCAAATTCCTGTGTCAAAACCCTAATATCAGTATGATGGTATTAGCTGATTGAGGTCTTGGGAAATAGTTATACCAAGATAATGAAGCCCTTGTGACTGGGGTTAGTGCCCTTAAAAGGAGCTGGAGGCCAGATTTCCTGCTTTTTGCCACATGAAGCCACAGTGAATAGACAGATATCAGGAAGCAGGTCCTTACCAGACATTGAATCTGCTGGTGCATCGATCTTAGGCTTCCCAGCCTCCAGAATTGTGAAGAATAAATATCTGTGGTTTAAATCATCCCATCTATGGAACTTTCTTATATCAGCTCAAGCTAAGACTCTAGGTAATGTATTCTTAGAGTCCACTTGGCATTATTTGACTGTACAATATTTTAATGATAGTGAAATTGGCTAAGATCTGGCACATCCAGACACGAATTCCTTAAGTAACAAAGTGCTTAATGTGTCTTCTAGGAAAAACCTTCAGAATCCACCCAAAGATGGTTTGAAATTGGTTTTTCACGAATGGACATGTGCAGAAACAACCAGCTCATCTGGTCAATGACCTTTTGACATCACATGCTCCAAATTCCCCACGTAGAACGTGATACTATCCTGGAAAAGAAACACACAACTTGTGCAAAACCATGACGACCATCTATGCCTGCACAAGAGTGCCAATTCTTCCTCTTCTCATCCTCCAGTCAGTAAGCAGCTTCTGCCCTCTTCCTTCCTAGAAATTTCCCTGCTACTAACAGACTGGGAAGGCCAACTAGAGCTTTTTTTCCAGCTTCTTTTTTTTTTTTTTTTTTTTGCAAAAGCTGGTGGCCGTGCCTTTTGCGTCTGTCAGGTAGAAAGCCCTTGCCTGATATTAATAGTGTCAAAACTATTTTAATGATAGTTTTTCTTTTCTACAGACCCAAAGTTCTCAATTTAACAGTAAAATTAAGGTAAGATTTAATTTGATCCTGGAGAGAATACAGTGAGAAGATTGCACAAGAGTTCTTCTTACGTGTTTATTTTCTCCAAGTGCAAGAGATAACTGGAAAGATAAGGCCCTTGTGACTGGGAAATTTGCATTTGCCAGTGCAAATGAGTTTCAAACCAAGCATGTATTAGCATAAAGACAGGCAATCTCTTTTCCAAAGACAGAAGTGTTCAAATATATTTCTTTCTTGTTCATCAGATAGGCATCCACCTTTAGTTCATGTAAGAGTTAAATAATTTCTCTTTCAAAACTATTATTGACTAACAAGGTACTGCTTAATCAAGGAAGGAATATGTTTCTCAAAACCAGAGTGGATGGTTTTCAAATAGAACAAAGAACATAGATGAGACCAAAGAGCAGAGCTGTACAACTTAGTCTGAGGAGCATTTGAATATTTTCCACAACAGCAAGCTATGCTTTCAGGTCAATGTTATACTGGTAAAGCAAATCTGAATAAATAGATAAGTGAGTCTCCAGAATGTTCACACTTGTTAAGGTATTTAAATGTTAAATAAAGCTCTGTCAACTCTCTGTATGTGTGTTTCAGCAGCCTAAGTAGCTAAGAAAAATGACTCAACTTTAATAAAAATTTGTTATATACGAAGCAAATCTGAACATGTGTTAATTTTTAATTGAAATACTGTAGCGCTCAGGTAAGTTATCTGATGGATTGCATGTCAGGCACATACTTAATTTACTAAATCAACTGTCACATCTGTAATTGAGGTAATTTTTTTGACAATGTATCTTTAAGGCAAGGGAATACTTAGACTTAATTAAAAAGAGAATGTCAGTTACCGAGTATGTCTTCTGAGAACATGTCTCTTTGCCTATATATTGAATTAAACCATCAGTTAAGTCAAATCTTACAGTTAGAGAACATAGTCATAGTTTTAAAGTGATTATAATTGTGTAATTAAACAATGGTAAATCACCTTTTCCTTACTAGGAGAAAACAGACTTACTGATACCAAGAGAGTCTTTGGTTCCAGTCTATTATCATTATTTATTGTATTTTTTGAGACAGTTTCACTATGTATTCCAGTTTGGGTTTGAACTCACTATGTAGCCCAGGCTGGTCTCAAACTCACAGTGACCTCCCGCCTCAGCCTCCCAAATGTTGAGATTGCAGGCCTGTGCCACCATACCCGGATATTGGTCCTATTCTATACTATGACTTTAGGAAATTTTTCTAACTGGTGTTTGCTTCATTTTATTTTCATCCTACAGGGTAGTTTTATCACACAGGTTTTAATTCTTTGTTGCTGTTTATCCTAATAATATAGAAGAAAATCTGAGTTTTCTGTTCTTCTCTTGGCCCTGCTAACAGCCAGCTTCTTGATTTGGGGAAAATTATTTCATCTTGGATTCTTCCATTTATAAAATGTGAGGTTTTATCTGCAATATCTGGTCTAGTTCTAATATTCTGTATTTACTTATTTGCAAATAATTTTGAGGATAACAATACAGCTCAGTGGAAGAGCCTTTGCCTAACATACAGAGGGTCCTGGGTTCGATCCCAAACATGGAGAAACAAATGAAGGTCATATTTTGTTTACCAAAAATTAAAGATTATATCTATATCTATATATCTATATATATATATATATGGCATTTTATTTTACCATATTGAGATCTAAAATTCAAAATGTTGGAATATCAGTTAAAACCTTGGAAATGTGCAGAGAGCACTCATAGGTTAGTCTACAGCAACCTTCTTGCCTTTGAGGTATTTTATAATTCCATAAGATAAAACAATGGAGTAATGCAGGTGACCCTTGTTTGTAGAGATGCACTTTGTGCCAGCAGGGATGCAATTGATGTTTCCCTTTCACTAGTGACCAGTTTTATACTCATTTCAGCATTCCTAATTACCCATACACACAGAATTTTCTGAATTCAACTTTGAATCAGTTATAACATCTTGTTGGTTTCCTCGTAAATTAATAATTTATAAGATCTGGGAGATGTGTTCATTTATATTTGTGCTGAGAGTTTTAATTTTAGTCTTTCTAAAATTATCCTTGGGCTAGGGGTGTAACCCAGTGGAGGAGCACTTGCTTAGCATGGGGGAACATCCTGGGCTCAATCCCCAGCACTGAAAAAAAAATCCTTTAATCTGACTAAACTAATGGATGACTAATACTTTGAAGATACCATTACATGGTGCATGTTAAGCACATTGCACAATACCCAGAACACGATGGTAGTGATTATTATTCATGTTTAGTCCATCACCAGTTGAGGTTTTTTTTTTTGTTGTTGTTGCGGGAATTGAACTCAGTACCTCATACTTGCCAGGTAGGTGCTGTGTGTCACTGATCTACATCCCCTGCCCAGGAGTATTGATTTTAATTAACAAATGTCTTTGCACTTAATGAGTTAGAATTTTTAAAAATACCTGAAAGATTTAGTTGAGATGGTTTAAAGATCATTAAGATTACATTAGACTTGATAGAAGACTTCATGGATCATTACACTACATACAGTGTGGTATGAATGTTGAAATATTAATAACTCACTTAAAACATTTTTGTTTTGTTTTGTGTTAAACACATCTAAAATCCCTGATGTGGCTAAGAGAAATCTGGCTGCCACCTGAAGGGATACAAAGACTTCAAGAAACTCCATAAACCAAACTGTGGAGCTTGAAGACACTTCTTACACTTCTGCCTCTTACAGAAGTGGCCCACTTGTTGAAGATTAATTAATAATTTGACTTCTGTCACTACAGGGGAAATAGAATGAGAAAGGGCATCTGAGAGAGTCAGAATAAAAGAGCCAAGGGCTGGGGGTGCCTCCCAAGGGTAAAGGGTGTGCTCAGTATGCATAAGACCCTGGGTTTGATCTCCAGCACTGAAAAAAATGAAAGTCACAGAGTCAAAATGAATGTCCAGTTGTTTCAATTTTTTAAAATCTCCTAGTCTATCTTACTATCAAAATAAACAGACCTTGAAATGCAGAGAAGTGATTGTGTTTCTTTGCTACCCATTGAACAAAGCAACCTGAGCTGGCTAGGGTTAAAGATGTAGTGTGGATAAATGAAAGCATTCCTGATTACAAGCTTATGGCACATGAGAACAGGTTTTCTAAAGACAAGATTGCCTTCATCAAGTGAAATGAAATAGGTTGTTTAGAAAATTAAGGGCAGAAGTAGCAATAAACATGTCTGCAAAGAAAGTCTCTCCTGCATATCATGAAAAGAAAAGTAAATGCATCAACAAATAAATAAATTCAACCCACATTTATTTAATACTGTATGCCAGGTTTTAGCCAGAAAATTCATTGCCCTTGTGGATGGAGTGAGGAACAGAACAGGAGAGAGAGACAGGAAAGGAAATGGAGCAACATTTCATTCCAGGAAATTCTAGGATGTATTAGAAAATGGCAGATGCTATAGGGAGAAAGAAAAAAACTATTCAGGGAAGGGTTCGAAGTCTGCAGTTTTGAGTGGCTTGCTAAGACGTCACTTGGGGTGATAATTAAGCAAAGATTGAAAAAAAGAGAAAGAGCAAGCCCAGTGGGGGATGTGGGGGGGAAGGAAGAATGTTCCAGGTCTGAGACCCTGTGGAAAGTAAACACTGATGTTTGATGAATAACAGGGAGGCCAGGTGGCCTTGGCAGAAGGCGCAAGGACAAATAAATGGACAAGGTCAGGGAAGGAGAGGGGGAGGATGAAGAGAAACACTTACAGGCCCAGTGAACACTAGGAGGTCTTTAGCTTTCATTCCCAAAAAGACTGGCGGTCACTGGAGAACTTTAAATCACAGAGTGATTTGATCTGACTTAAATTTTAAATGGATCACCAGGGCAAGAAATGGGGAACCCTCAGCACCTGCAATCAAATAATGAAAATGTCAATGAGGGAATAAAGGCAAGTTTATAGGGAAATAGAAATCTGAATCTAAATGTAGCTCTTCCACTTCCCCAGCCCACCCTTTTAGTGGCGAATGCCGTGCTGCAAAAAATCCTCCCCCAGATCTGGAGACAAACTGCGTTGGCTTGTTCGCTTGTTTTTCTTTGATGCAGGACTAGTAAAGGGTGAGAGATAGACAAATGAGTAAGAGCCTCACTCTCTCAAGGGATACAGAGATTACAGGGTCATACTCTGAATTAGGGGAAAGGATACAAAAGGTGAATACACAGGTCTCATGCACGGTAAAAAAGAGTCAAACAGCCATCTGCACTGGGCCAGAACAACCACAAGGTTCAAAAAGAGCTGCTCACTTCTTAGCAAAAGCGATAGTCTGGTAACTGTGCACGTACACTATGGAGGTGAGAGAGGAAGAGGGAAAGGAACAGCAGAGAGGAAAAGCTACCTTACAGGAAAGCATAAGTAAAGAACAGAAGCTGCGCATGGTGGCCCACACCTGTCACCTCAGCAATTCAGAAAGTCAAGGCAGGAGAATTGTAAGTTTAAGACCAGCTTGACCTTAAAACAACTTTAAAAAAAAATTAAAAAGTGATGAGGCTCACCAATGGAAAAATATCTTCAGGTTCAAAACAATATAGTTGCAAAACTAAATTTAAAAAATAGAAATCACAATGAACAGAATAGATACTATTGAGAACTGAATTATTTACAGAGATCAACGTGATTCAACCAGAATACTCTCCCTCTATGAAACAGGGACTTTATCTGATGATACAAAGGTTGTCTATACAGTGTAATTCTAAAGAATATTCTATAGAGAAAGAACTCATCCTTTAAATTTAAAATAGTATCTATTTTTTTCTGGGAAATTCTAGTAGCGAATGCTCAAATCCAGTGTGGCTACAGAACTCAATGATAGAATAGTTCTCCAGACATCCAGGGATAAAAAAGCAAATTATTATCAAGAGGGGAGAAATAAAGCTGATGTTAAAATAAAAAAAAATTTAATTTTTTTTATTTTTAAAATAAAAGGAGGAAGACATTAACAGACAGACAATCTTTTACAAAATAGCAAAAGAACAATACAGACAATAGAGAGTTACAAACAAAGTGGTAGGGAATGAACAATGCTTGTTGTATTACATATGGATATCTTCAAAGTGGTTTCTCATGAAAACAGATAGAGACATTCAGTGCTGATCAACCAAGGCCTCATTGACAGTTTCTTTCAGCAAAGAAATAGAAGTCAGTAGATCAGCTATGTTAACTATCCTGTATAGACATACATACACCATTTCTTCTTCTTTCCCTTCTCTTTTCCCCCATCCCAGTTGCCCTTTACCCTTGAGTGTTTTCCTATCAAAAAATAATACTGTTTTTGCGTTGCTGAGGACCAAACTCAGGATCTGAGCACATGCTAGGCAAGCACTCCACCACCGAGCCCCGTCTCTAATCCTCTAGACATCTCTATACTACATCAGCTTTTGAAGTCAAAAGATAGTGAATCCAAGTCCACAAATACACTATTCAATATGGACTCTGCAGAAAAGCATTGGTATGATCAGGAAGCTCATAGAAATACAGAATCTCAGGCTTAATACCAAGCCTACTGAACCTATATTTTAACAAGGGTTTATGTAGGTGCAAGGTTTATTGAAGTTTGAATACCTGCAAGTTCTTTATGAGAAGAAGACATTGCCAGGAAAGTCATATTGCAGTTGCTATGTTATTCAGTCTATAAGGTTGCAGTCTCACACATATTACTTAGGGTGTTAACACCCATGAACCCTTTTGAATGCTTGATGACAAAACTCAGATGTTTCAGAGAAGAATTCAGGAACAAAAAAGCAAGAAGTGAAAGTGCAGGGTTAACTTTGCATCTAAGCGTAGAGCAACACAGCTATAAAAATCATTGTCAGAGAAATGAATGTGGATGCAATAAACTCAATGATATAAAAATTATATAACTCATAACGGGGAAGATGATAGTAAGAATATTCTGATTTTTCACAAAAGGTAGTCCATAAATGCTGAAATTAGAATATTTTATGTTTTAAAGCAGTAGAATAGCCTAGTGCATTTGAGGCCCTGGGTTTGATTACCGGCACAGCAAACAAACAAATCCTTCAAGAAATCCAGCCAACCAAGCAAGCTAGCAAACAAAAAGACCTATCAGTGAATGACTCTAATATCAAATTTTTGTTCACACCTGTGCAGGTTTTTTTTTTTTTCAAGAAAACTAAACTTATAGCATATATTTTAGGAAATTAGTTTCTCTGTGGCCCGGAGACATATGAAATTCAACAATTCTTTCAGTTTCACTTCCTTTTTTTTTTTCTTATAACAAATTCAAGAAAAGTTAACGTTTTAATTACAATAGTGTTTATATTTATCCTTTTTACAAAAGTACTTTCTTTAGCCAACCATACCCGATCTTTTACCGTATCTATGCACATACAAAAAATTCACATGTGTATTAGTAGCATCTAGAATAACGTCTAATATTGACAACATAAAGGCATAAGTTATTCATATTTTTATATTTCTTCCTTTCCTAAATTACATTATGAGAGAATCTGTAATTTAAAAATAATACAGTAAAACAAACATGAAATGATAACGATAGTAGTTACTTATGAGTGGTAGAAATAAAGTTGGTTACTTTCCGCTTTGAACCCTTATATATTTTCTATTTCAAAAATTATTAACCAAGTTTTATGTTAGAACTTCAAAGACATTTTTGACTTCATGAATATATTTTCTGATTTCTCCTCATTGGGCTTCTGTGCCATGGCCTTATTTAGAAGAATGGATAGGCAGAAGTCAAGAACCAACTTACATCTTTTTTTATTTTAAAGAGAAAAAACAATGAAAACGATGATACAAAAATTCAAAACAAGATAGGAGAGTAACAATGATTAGTACACTACTTAATGTTGTCTTCAAAGTAGTTGCTCAGCTTATAATACATAGGCATGAAAAATTGATCAAATGATACAAGCACAAACCTTTTAATGAATTAATAGAAATTAGTAGTATAGCTATCTTAACTATAAATATGTATAAGTATATATGTATAAATACATACAAACTTAACTATAAATATATAAATATATATATTTATTTTCTTTTTTCCTTCCTTTTTTTTCTCCTTTCCCTTATCCCAGTTTCTCTTCCCTTTTGAAAGTTTGAAAGTTTCTTCCCATTTCCCAATATCTATTCTACATTGTGGATCTTATTTACTCTTTCAGATTCTCACACTAGGGAGACAATATGATGTTTACACATGTGAGACTGATTTATTTCACTTATGAGCATGGTCTCAAGTTGCATCCATTTACCTATAAAAATCTCAAGTTCATCCTTTTTTATAGCTGAGTGGTAATCCATTGTATAAAAACACCACATTGTTTTTATCCATTACTTGGTTGATGGGCATTTGGGCTATTTCCAAGATTTAGCTATTACAAATTATGCTGATATAAACATGGTTGCACATATATATGATATGATGTTTTTAGTTCTTCTGGGAAAACACTCAGAAGGGGGATAGATGGGTGGAATGGGATCTCTAAACCTAGTTTTTTGAGGAATGTCCAAACTGATTTCCACAGTGGCTGTACCAGTCTATACTCCCACCAACAGTGGACAAGGGTTCCTTTTCCCCCATAGTCCCTCCAGCATTTGTTGTTGGTTGGTTTCTTGATGATAGCCATTCTTTCTGGGGTGAGATGGAATCTCAGTGTTGCTTTAATTTGCTTTTCTCAAATGACCAATGATATTGAACATTTTTTCATATACTTATTTGCTATCTGTATTTCTTCATCTGAGAAGTGTATATTCATGTCAGATGCCCATTTTTGGATTGAGTCTTTGAATTTTGGGAGTCAGATTTTTACAAATGCTTTATATCTTCTAGATATTAGTCATTTGAAGGACAGTTAGCTAAAATTTTTTCCCACCCTGTGGGTTGACTTTTCACTTTGTTGGTGATTTCTTTTAGTGTGCAAAAACTTTTTAATAAGATGAGATCCCAGTTGTTGATTCTTTGAAGTATTTCCCATGTAGTTTGGGTTTTGTTCATCAAGTCTCTGCCCACACCTATGTCTTCAAGATTTCTACTTACTTTCTCTTCCTGTATACTCAGTGTTTCTGTTTTAATATTTAGATCTTTGATCCATTTTGACTTTAGTTTAGTGATAGACATGGGTCTTGTTTTAGTCTTTGGCATGTGAAGAGCCAGTTTTTCCACAGCCATTTATTAAAGAGGTTGTTTATCTTTCTTCCAGTGTATATGTTTTGTCAATTTCTCAAAGATAAAGCAGCTGAGTGTGTTTGTACTTGTGTCATCATCTTCTAATCTGTTCCACTGGTCCTCAGTTCTGTTTTTTGTTGCCAGTACCATGCTGATTTTATCACAATAGCTTTGTAGTATAATTTTAAGTCAAGCATTGTGATGCCTCTTGCCTTGGCTTGGTTGTCCAGATTTGCATTTGCTATTCTAGGCCTCTTCTGGTTCCAAAGGAATTTTAGGAATGATTTTTTCTAGTTCTGTGAGGTATGCTTATGGTATTTTGATTGGGATTGCATTAAATCTGTACAACAATTTTGAGAGTATCACCATTTTCATTATGTTCATTCTTCCTACCCATGAGCAACAGATATCTTTCCATTTTCTGATATCAGCTTCAATGTCCTTCTTCAGAGTACTGTAATTTTCCATATATAGATCTTATACTTCCTTTGTTATATTGATACCTAGGTGTTTCATTTCTTTGGATGCTATTGTGAAAGGTGTGGTTTCCCTAATTTTTCTCTCAGTGAATTTGTTGTTTGTGAATATTCCTATTGAGTTTTGAATTTGTTGTTTGTGAATATTCCTATTGAGTTTTGAGTGTTGACTTTGTATCCAACTATGCTATTGAATTTAGTTATTAAACCTAGAAGTCTTTTACTGGAGTTTTGGGGTCTTCTATGTAGAGTATCATGCCACCTGTGAATATTGATAATTTAACTTATTCCTTTCCTATCCTTATTCCTTTTATTTCTCTCTCTTGTCTAATTGCTCTGGCTAATATTTCCAGGACTATATTGAATAGGAGTGGTGATAGTGGACATCTTGTCTTGTTCTTGATTTTAGAGTGAAGGCTTTCAGTTCTTGTCCATTTAGAATGATGTTGGCTGTTGGTTTGTCATAGATGGCTTTTATCAGGTTGAAGTAAAGACCATCTATTCTGATTTTCTTTAAGGTTTTTATCATGAATGAGTGTTGGATTTTGTCAAAAGCTTTTTATGCATCTATTGATATAATCATGTGGTTTTTGTCTTTGGCTCTGTTGATATGGTGTATTCCATTTATTGCTTCTGTATGTTGAAATGTGCCTGTTATCCTGGGATGAATCCCGCTTGGTCATGGTGCATAATCTTCTTGATGATTTGCTGCAATTTGTTTGCTAGTATCTTATTGAGTATTTTTGCACCTATGTTCATTAGGGAGACTGGCCTGTAGTTCTCTTTTTTGGTTCTATCTTTCTCTGGTTTTGATATCAGGATATACTTGTGTCCAGGAATGCGTTAAGAAATATTGCTTCCCTCAATTTCATTAAAGAGTTTGAAGAGTATTGGCATTAAATCATCTCTAAATTTCTTGTACAATTCAGTAAAGAATCTATCAGGACCTGAGCTTTTCTTTGTTGGTAAGTTTTTAATTCCATTTTCCATCTGATTAACTGATATTGGGTTATTCAGAATTTTTGTATCTTCTTGATTCAGCTTTGGTATTTCATACGTATCTAGGAATCTGTCCATTTCTTCTGTGTTTTCAATCCTATGAGAGTAAAGACTTTTGAAGTAGGTACTGATGATCTTCTGAATTTCCACAGGATATGTAGTGATTTCACCATTTTCATTCCTGAATGCATGAATTTGGGTCTTTTCTTTCATCTTTTTGATAAGGTTGACTAAGGGTTTATCAATTTTATTTATTCTCTCAAAGAACCAATTCTTCAATTCTTTAATCCTTTATAATATTTTTTAGTCTCTATTGTGTTAATTTCTGCCCTAATATTTATAATTTTCTGTCTTGTATAGCCTTGAGCTTGTCTTGTTCTTCTTTTTCTAGAAAGGAACCAAACTATACCTTAAGCAAAATGCCTTGGAAAGAACCTTCCCTCTACGTATGAACTGAAATTCCTGAGGGTACATTCAAGACAAAGATCAGCTAAAATGACTTTCCCAGTGCCCCATCCCTAGGTTTGCCTTGACATGGGAGAGAAGAAAATGGAATGAGAGTAAAATTACTATTCTTGAAAAATAAGGCCATAGACCTTATCTGGATACGCACAGCTGTTATGGTTTGTGTCTGGGTGCCCCCCGAAAGCCTCATGCGGTCAGGGGGCAGGCTTTTAGAGTTTGATTGATTATGGGTGTGAGAGCTACACCTGCCCTGGGGTGGATAGTTTGCATCTGTAAGGGAGAGGAAGAGGCTGCTTGTGGCCATTCCTGGCTTTTGTGCTTGCTGCCTCTGCTGTGTTCTGTCACCATGAGCTGTAGCCCACTGCCATGTGCCACTCTGCCTTGTAACCTGCCAAGTATGGACTAAAACCTCCACAAACTATAAGAGAAATATACCTTTCCTTCCTTGATTTTGGACACCAGGTATTTTGTCCCAGCAATGAGAGAAAACAAACCAAGACAACAGTCAAGACAGACTAGGGAATTCCAAGTTTAAAACTTGTTTTGAAGTGGTCCTCACCTGTTAGGATGCTCAAATATTGACAGGTAATGATTGCATCTCTCTTAGGAAGAGGCATTCATCACCATAGACATTATATAATCTCAAGAGAAGTTTTTCAAGAACAATGACCAGCGCTCTGTTGGTGATAACAGAGACAGAAAGTAGCAAGGCAACATACGAGGGGTAATCCAAAGGTAAAGTGAGGTCTCGAGACATAGTGAAGTAGCAATCAGAAGCAAAGTTCTGCCTCTCTGGGTTACAGAATCTAGACATCTGGAAAATAACAAGATGATTAGAAACTATTTTGCGAACTTTTACACTAATGAATTGGAGAAAAAGCAAAAGACACTGATAGATTTCTAGAAACATATGAATTATAAAAAGTTAACCAAGAGATATGAAAATCCTGAACCATCCAATAACAGGAAATAAAATTGAAGAAGTAATAAAAATCTACCAACTAAGAAAAGCCCAGGACTCAATGGATTCACTGCCAAACTCTACAAGAACTCTAGGGAAGATCTAACTTCTTCCATTAAACTCTTTAATGAAATTGAAAGGAAAAGACTACTAGGGAATCTAGTATTACCCCTCTTCCAAAACAGAAAAGCACACAACCAAATAAGAGAACCAGTCTTGTTAATGAATATAGGCACAAAAATCTGCACCAAGTTAGCAGCAAATAGAATGCAACAAATCATTAAAAAGATTATAAATCTTGACCAAGTAGGATCCATCCAAGGGATGCAAGGATGTTCAAATATATGCAAATCAATAAATGGAACATATCCCAAAAGCAGAAGGACAAAAATTGCATGATCATCTCAATAGATGCAGAAAAGGCCTTTGACAAATCCAGCATCCATTCATGATAAAAAAAAAAAAAACTGAAGAAAAAAGGTTTAGAAGTACTTTATTTCAAACTGCTGAAAACCATTTATGACAAACCAATGGTCAACATTATGTTAAATGGGGAGAAGCTGAAATCTTTTCCCCTAAAATCAAGAGCAAGATAAGGAAGTATGCTAGCACCACTCCTATTCAATATAGTTCTTAAAATACTAGCAAGAGCAGTCAGGCAAGAGAAAGAAATAAAAGAGATGCATATAGGAAATGGAGATGTCAAATTACCATTATTTGAGGATGGTATGATCCTCTATACAGAAGACATAAAACATTCCACCAAAAGTCTCCTAAAATTAATAACCAAATTCAAGATAATAGCAGGATACAAAGTCAACACACAAAACTCCATAGCATTCCTATTCACCAATAATAAACTCATCAAGAAAGAAAGCTGAGGAAAAATACCATTCAAAATATCTTCAAGAAAAATTAAACACTTAGGAATTAACCTGAACAAGGAAGTGAAAGACATCTAAAATGAAAACTACACTATTCTGAAAAAGGAGATTAAAGAGGATGTCAGAAAATGAAAAGATATCCACTGTTCTTGGATAGGCTGAACAAATATAGTCAAAATGGCCATACTTCCAAAACTGATACACAGATTCATATAATCCCAATCAAAATACCAACAGTATTGCTCACAGAACTACAGAAAACAATCCAACAATTCATATGGAACCAGAAGACTCTTAAAATAGCAAAAGAAATCCTACGCAACAAGATCAAAGTAGGAGGCATCAGAATTCTGGATTTCAAATTACATTACAAAACTACAGTGATAAAAAAGCATGGTATTGGGAAAAAACCCAGACATGTGGATTAATAGTACAGTTTAGAAGATAACAGAATGGAAGATCCAGATGCATTCACCTATCTTATCTTTGACAAAAGAGCCTAAAACTTATGCTGGATGGAAAAGTCTCTTTAATAAATGGTGCTGGGGAAACTGGCTATGCATATGTGGAAGATTTAATCTAGACCCATATCTCTCACCATGTACTAAAATAAAAATATACCCAAGATATAAATGTTGAAACAGAAACAATCTGCTGGAAGATAAAATAGGTGAAACTCTTGAAGACAGAGCTGTAAGCAAGAAATTTCTGAACAGAGCCCTAGTTTTACAAGAAATAATACGAAGAATCAACAAATGAAATCATATCAAATTAAATAGGTTCTTCACAGCACAAGAACCAGAGTGAAGAGACAATCTACAGAGTGGAAAAATAATTTGCCAGTTATTCCTCAGACTGATAACTAACATCTAGAATATATAAAAAACTCAAAAAAATTAGACTCCTCAAATGTAACAACTAATAAAAAAATGAGCATCTGAAATGAATATTCAGTCCTCAAATGTAGAAGTACAAATGGCAAAAAAAGTGCATGAAAAAAATGTTGAACATCTCTGGTCATTAGTAAATTAAAACAACTCTGAGATTTTGTGTTACACCAGAAAGAATGGCTATCATCAAGAAGTAAAATAAAACAAATGATGGTGAGGCTGCAGGGGAAAAGGAATCCCTTTATATTGTCAGTGGGAATGTAAAATGGTGCAAACACTATGGCAATCAATATGGAGAGTCCTCAAAAAGCTAGAAATAGCAATTCTACTTGATCCAACTATTCTCCTTGTAAGTATCTTCCGCAAAGAGTTAAAAACATTATATTAAAGTGATACATGCATACCCATATTCATAAAGCAGCACAATTCATAAAGGTAACTCTTAGAAGCATCTTATATAGCCATGCATAGATGAATGGATAAAGAAAATGTGTTATTCTACATATACAATGAAGTATTCTGCCCTAAAGAAAGAGAAACTTGAGTTAATTTTAGGAAGATGGGGGTATTGTGAGACTACAACATCAAATGAAATGAATCAGACATACACACTTAAATATCTCATTGTTTCTCCTGTATGGGAAATTCAAAATATAAGAGTAAAATAAAAGATAATAGGAGAAAGGAGATAGATCTTGTCCAAATGAGAAAGGGAAGAAGACATGAGGAGGAGTGAGAAGAAGAAGGGTATAGAATGGAAATAAAATGAGTTGTGGTTCACATATGTAGCAACTCCTCATGTAGAATATGATCATTACATACCTCAAATGTGTACAAATAAAAAAACTTGAAAATTGAAAGAAAACTTGAAACTGAAAGAAAAATAAGGTGAATACTTCAATTTAAAAAATTTATTATACTAAAAGACACATTGCCAAGAATGATGGGATAGGTATGTTTGAAGAGTCTTTGAATGTACTAAATTTCTAAATTTGAGCATTCGTAGGCACAACAGTACAACTAAAGACACCAATGCTTCCAGAATTCCTTCAGCAGTGACAAGAGCAATGGCATACGTGTGTTCAAGGCCAGGGGGAGCTCTTTGACGGGGACTAATGGCAATGTATATTCTGACTGTAACAGATTTTTTTAAAAAATTAAACATTTTCCATACATTTTGACAAGAATCAGCAGCGAGACAGACTGAAGAAAAGTCTCAGAAATTTCCATGTAAAGAAGATATCCTTAATGGGATATGGGAGAAGTAACTATTCTGTCGTCAAAGCTTCAAAATATTTGCAGACAACAGGAAACTAGAAGAGAAATTGGAGATTTGAAAAAGAACAAAAGAGAATGTTTCAATGTGAAGTAAAGGCTAAAGTTAAAAGCTCAATAGATGTGTTAGGAAATAACACAAAATAGAAAATTTAATGACTGGGAAGTTTAAAGTAATTAGAATTTTGGCCTAGAGAAAAAAAAAAAAAAAACCAGAAGAGAGCTTGAGATGTAAAGTCTACCATATTTGGTCATCTGTAGAAAAAATGGAGTGAAAAAAAGAAGCTATATTGGAAGAGATAATGATTGAGGATTTCCAGAACCAACGAGGGCACCTATCAAAAGACTTAAATGGCTCAGTAAGTCTTAAGAAGCAAGTAAAAAGATAAATACAATCACCTACATCAGTCTTTTGACCACACAGAAGCTGGGGTAAACATACTGATATCAGAAAAAGTAGGCTTTATGATAACAAGCACTACTGTACTAGGGATGAGGTGGGTCCCTTCAATTTTCTATTTTTATTTATTTATTTTGAGAGGAAAATATCCAAGCTACCCAGGCTGGCCACCAACTCACAATCTTCCTCTCTCCACCTACCATGTAGCTAGGGTTCCAAACCTGTGTTAACACACCCAGCTAAGATGGGCCAGTTCACAAAAATAAAGCATTCCTTTCAAAAGAAACACAATCATATTACATTTTATCTGTAATTAGTGATATAGGTTAAAAGGTATAAACAAAGGAACAAGAACCACAAGAAAAAAAAATCCACAAATCATACTGCAAAAGCAAACCAAACCAAACCAAAACAAAAACCATTTTCAGTAGATTAGGGAACAAGGAAATTAAAATGTCAGGGCAAAGAGATACACAAGATTAGAATATATGATTGACAAATCTTGAACGAATTGACAATTAAAGACGATTGCTCGCTATAACCATGGTATGCACATTCTTTTAAAGAATATAATATACACACTCATGCTCAAAATGCTGGTATATACTCTGGAACAGTGCACGGTCATATATACTGTAAATGACAATGTTCATTGCAGAATTTTTCATAATATTTCAAATGTGGAAGCATCCCTACTATCAACAATAGAATAAATAGATGAATAAATTGAAACAGATCCATAAGAGGAATATTATAAATCAATCAAAATGAACTACAGCCAACAAAAACAAGATACATAAAAAGAAATACAGAATGCTTCAGTTTACATAAAATACAATAATAGGCAACAGCTCTGTTTAAACTCTTAGAGATGTAAAGTAAACCACAAAAATGATTTTCATAGAATTCAGAATATGAGGATACTGAATACCTAGGCAGACAGGGAAAGGGTTGTAATTAGGGGAAAAAAAAAACTTAGGGGAAGGGCTTCTGTAATGATAGCAATTTTTCATTGGTTATTTTTTGAGAGTCTTTCTTGCTATGTAATATAGGGTGGCTTCAAACTCACTATGTAGCCTAGGTTGGCCTTGAACTGATAGGGACTCTCCTGCTTCAGGCTCCTAAGTGGTGGGATTATAGGTGTGTGCCACCCTTCCTGGATGTAACCTTTTGTTTCCTAACACGAATTGTGATTATTATTCATAAGAACTCATTAAATTGTCTGTACGCATTGAATAAGAGTTTTTGTATGTATTTTATGTTTATTCAAGCTGAAATTTTTTGCATCAAACAGCTGAGCTATTTTTCATTTATCCTAAAGTATGGCTTAAGAAATTTTTCCTAAAGTATGGTTTCATTTAATATCATCATATTATATATTTACAAGGCTTCTTTCTCTCTCTAATGTGCAATGTACCTTCCTCTATTGAGTACTAAATTGAATATGCACCAGATTGAAGTCTCAATTTTCTATTCTGTTCCTCTGGCTTGACAATTCAGGCATGAATATCATGCTTTAATTAGAGAAGCTTTAGAGCTTAAATGTTCAGCAGTGATTGACAATTTACAACAGATCATTTTTTGTTGTTGAGGGTTGTTCCTGTAATACAGGATGTTTTGCCTGATCCATGGTTTCTGCTCCCTAGATTCCAACAGTGCTTCCTACGTCTACCCTACTTCTAGAAATGACACTGCTGAAGATCCTGTGAGTAGCAAAAGAACTCCCAGTTGAGGATTATTGCTTTGGAGTATATTTTAGTATCTAGCAATATTATCCACCTCATTGTTCTACTTTGCTTTCATGTTTGATTCTCCCAAACGCATTTTATAACTTAGAAAATATAATGTTCCTTTGATTAGGATTGCATTAAATTTATGCAATAATGAAAGGACAAGTTCTTCATGATGTTGCAGCTTACTATCCAAAAACATGAACATTTATATTTACTCAAATTTACCTCTTTATCTTCTAAGAATATACTTTTTCTTCTATTAACTTTAGGTATTTGTTGATAAACCAAGACATGAAAACTATTGACTTGGTATTTATCTATTTATTTATTTATTTGGTGGTGCTGGGGATCATCAAACTCAGGGCCTTGTGCATGCCAGGCAAGAGTTCTACCACTGAGCCACATCCCCAGTCGGTATTTTAATTTTGTAACCCAATATTTCATTAAATGTTTATTTACAAATTTCTACTCAGCATGTAGGGTTTTCAAGCTACATATATCACCTATAAGTAGCACTGTCCAACGGAAATTTTTATATGAAGAAATGTTTGATACTTGCACTGTCTTGTAATGGTAGCACCTACTTAAGTATGGCTACTGAACCTTTGGCTGCAGGGCTAGTGTGTCTGAGGAACTAACTTTTAAATATTCTTGAATCCAAAATTAAACTTAAATTGGAGAACTACAGGTGACTATTGGCTACCATTATTGGGCAAAGACTTTTATCCTTTGCCTTTTAATCCTTATGTTTTTGACCCCTACCTCTAACCCATTTGCACTGGCTAACACTTCTAAATACGACTGGTGATCTATAAACATCATTATAGTGTTTCTAATTTCTATGAAAAAGCTTCTAATTTTTTGTTGTTAAATAAGATAAATAGTAATACAATGTGTACATATTTCATGATAAGAAAGTACCTATAAACTCATATTTGATTATTTTGTGAGAAAATATGTTAAATTTGTCAAGGGTCTTTTTATATTTACAAAGATCTCATTTTCCCTTTGGTGCTTATAAATACAACAGACTAAATTCTGACTTTCTTATGAGTGAGCTAACCTTGCATTCTTGACCTAAGCCGTAATCAGTTTAGTGGGCTGCAGAGCACCCAAAGGAAGAGATGGAGACTTCACATTTCCTGGGGAGTTTCTTGCCTTATTGTTGTAGGGAAGCATTTCAGGACACATCCATGTGAGGCACAGACAGATTTATTAGGCAAAATAAAAAAGTACATACTCAGCCAAGAAAGCGCAGGGGTGCTGGAGGAGTGGAGTGCACCATGTTCTCAGGCTGGGGGTATTTTTATGGCCTAGAAGTATCTTCAAGACAGAGGATCTGGGATGTTTATTGTCTGAGTTACTTAACATTTGCCTAGCATCTGTCTCCTTACAGTCAGGTGGCTCATTAATGGGAACAAGCTAAACCTGGCCTTGTTAACTAGGTTCAAATGCAAACCTCTTGCCTGTGTTTGAACTTGAGCTGCAATACCCAATGAATAACATTTTTGGAGAGTGGCGCTCTTTGTAATTTATGGATTATAGTAGCAGAAGAAATGTATGGGCCAAATTTATGGACTAATTTTTTCTTAAGTCTTTAGAGATTTTAGAGATTTAGGAGTGAAGAATCTAGAAGGAAAACACAGGGTGGGGTAAAAAGGGCGCTGTAACCTTGGGCAAAGTTAATGGTGTCTGGAAGTGGCAGCTTTCTTAAAATTACAATTTTAAAATTACAATTTCCTTGTCTCCTTTGTACCTATCTGTATTTCTTCTATTCTCCCTCAGTTGTAAGCATTGTCTTACGTATGGATCCCCGCTACAGGCAATATTAAGAATACAAGGTAGTAATTCTCGCTCTCTCTTTCTCTTTCCCTCTTCCTCTCCCTACCTCCTCCTCCCTCCCTAACTCTATCTCTCTCTCTCCTTTTCATTCCAGTTAAGACCAATGAGAAAATCAACAAGCTTATTCTAGTTTTCATGTGAAGTCTTAATTCTTTTCTATTTCACTGGTGGTACTGCTAATAGTATAATATATTTTCCCCTATACTTTGTGTGTGTGTGTCTGCGTGTGTGTGTGTGTTAGTGAAGATTAGAGGCAGAGCCTCAAACATGTTAGATAAATTGTACCACTGAGCTGTATCCATAGCCCTTTCTAAACTGTATTTTGAGACAGAGCCTCACTAAATTGCCCAGGCTGGCCTCGAACTTGTGATTCTTGTACCTCAACCTATTGAATATCTGGGATTATGGGTGTGCAGCACCATGACCAGCTTACTGTGATATTGTTTTGCATTTCCCTGATGATTAGTAGTGCTGAATGTTTTATTTATATATTTGTTAGACATATATATTTCTCTTTTGAGAAATGCTATGTGTGGATTATTTGAGGGGATTTTTGTTTCATCATTTTTGTGTGTTTGCTTTTTGCTGTTGAGTTATTTGAGGCCCTTAGATAGCCTGGAAATAATCCCTTGTCTGATTAATAGTTTGCAAATATTTTTTTCTATTTGTAGGTTGCCTCTTTACTGTGTTGATTGTTTCCTCTGCAGCACAGAACTTTTTAGTTTGAAACAATCCTGTTTGATTCCCGGAACCGGAAAACATTTTTGTTTTTGTTGTCTGTGCTTTTGGTGTCATACAAAAAAGTTAGCTGTGGTAGTGCACACCTGGAATTCCAGCTACTTGAGAGGTTGAGGCAGTAGAATCACAAGTTCAAAGCCACCCTGGGCAACTTAGTAAGACACTGGCTCATTAATAAATTGATCAATCAATCAATCAATCAATCAATCAATCATAAAAGGGCTAAGAAATGCTTACTTCATATGTGTGAGCCCCTGGATGGAATCCCCAGCACCATACCAAGAAAAAAAAATCCTTGTCCATTTCATTGTCCCAAATCATTTCCCATTTTCTTATATTAGTTTCATAGTTTTATGAGTGGTTTTTCTTTGATCCACTTTTGGTTGATTTTTATATAAGATAACAGAGAGTTGACTAGTTTCTTTTTTCTGCATGTTGATATTCAATTTCCCAGCACCATTCATCAAAGAGACTTTCCTTTCCACATTGTATATTTTTGCTACTGTTGCCAAAAATCAGTAGTTGGAAATATGTGGATTTATTTATAGGTTCTTTATTCTGTTACATTGTTCTATATATCTGGGTGGATTTTTTTGTCAGTATTATGCTGTTTCATTACTATAGCTTTATAATATGTTTTGAAGTCAGGTATTGTAATGCTTCAAACTACATTTTGCTTACTCAAGATTACTGTGGTTATTCAGGATCCTTTGCAGCTACATAGACATTTCAGAAGTGCTTGTTCCTTCTGTGAAGAATGTCTTCGCTATTTTGACAAGAATTACAATGAATCCAGGTTTACTGGATATGAGACATTTAAGAATACTAATGCTTCTAAATCATGGATATAGGATGTCTTTACCTTATTTTTATAATCAACTTATTTCATCAATGTCTTGTTATTTTCTATTTTGTTTTATTTCTGTTTTGAGACAGGGTATCATTAGGTAGCCCAGGCTGGCATTGAACTCACACTCCTTCTGCCTCAGCCCCCCAGGTACTGGGATTACAGGCGTGTACCATCACACGGAGCTTGTTATTTTTATTGTAGTATGCTTTCACTTTCTTGGTATTTTACTTATTCCTAGGTATTTTATTTACTTTGCATAGTTATTGAGAATAAGGCTATTTTCTTCTTAGCAATTTTATTATTGTTGGATAAAAAGGTTACTGACTTTTGCATGATGATTTATAGCCTGCAACCTTACTGAATTTATTTATCATTTCTAATAGGTTTTATTATGGAGTGTATAGGATTTTCCATATATAAAATCCTGTCATCTATGAAGCAAAAGTTTAACTTCCTCTTTTCCTATTTGTATGCCATTGTTTCTTTTTTCTTGCCTGAATGTCCTCATTCAAATTTCCACTGCTATACTGATAAGAGTGATAAAAGCAGACATCTGTGTCTTGTTCCTGATTTTAGAACAAAGACTTTCTGCTCTTCCCCATTAAGTGTAATATTGGCTGTGGTTTTGTCACACATTGCCTACATTGTGTTAATGGACATTGCTTCCATACCCAACTGTTGAGAGTTTTTAATCATAAGTAGATATTGAATTTTATCAAATGCTTTTTCTGCATCTATTGAGAGCATAATTTTTTCCTCATTCTGTTGATGTATTATATTTATTACACATAAACCCCACCTGATAATGATGTATGAAACTTCTGACATGCTATTGGATTTTATTTACTTTTCTTTTGTTAAAATTTTTTTGCTGGGCATTGTGGTGCATGTGCATAATCCCAGTACTTGGTAGGCTGAGGCAGGAGGATTGGCTGGAGTTTGAGACTAGCTTGGACTACACAATGAGTTCAAGACAAGTCTGAACTATATATGGTGAGACACTGTCTCAAAAAAAAAAAAGAGAATGTTTTCATCTGAGGTCATCAGGGACATTGGTCTGTAGTTTTCTTTCTTGTTGTAATTTGTCTGATTTTGATATCAGGGTGTATTAGTTAGCTTTTCAGTCACAGAGACAATACTCGACACCCACAGTTTAAAGGAGCAAAGTTTTAACTGAGCTCACGGTTTCAAGAAGTTCAGTACATGGGAGGCGGGTGCCAAGGCAGACATTATGGCAGAAGGGCATGGCAAGCAAAGCTGCTCAGCTCATGGTGGCAGGGAATCAGAGCAATGGAACAATGACAGAGAAAAAGGGTGAAGGACCAGACATATACCCCAAAGCCATGCCTCCATGACGCCACACACCCAGAAGTGTACTCTGTCAACCCCCTGGGTGGATACCAAATTCAATCAAGTTGGCATTTCATCCTTACCACCAGATAGGATAATGCTGGCTTCTCAGAATGAGTTGGGAGGGTTCTATCCTTTTAGTACCGTAGAATTCTTTGGGGATAATTGTTATTCCTTAACGATTTGGTAAATTTTAACAGCAAAGCCATGTAATCCTGGGCTTTTCTTTCTTGGGAGATTTTTTTATTACTGATTCAATTTCAGTACTTGATTTTAGTCACTTGAAGTTACCTATGGGCTCATGGCTTTTGCTTGGTTGTATGTCCAGAAACATACCCATTTCTTCTAGGTTTTCTAACTTGTTGGCATGTAACTGTTAATAGTAGTAACTAACAACACTTTGCATTTCTGTGGTATCACTTAGAATATGTGTGTGTTGCTGAGAATTACGTCCAGGGCCTCAAGCCCATTCAACAAGAACTACATCACTGACTTACACCTCAGTCCTTTTTACTTCATTTTTGAATTTTAAGACAGGGTCTTGCTAAGTTGTCCAGGCCGGCCTTGAATTTGTAATACTCTTGTCTCAGCCTCTCAAATAGCTGGGTTTAGAGATGTGTACCTCCACACCCAAAGCAATGTCTTTTTCTTTTAATCTCTGGTTTTATTTAGATCTTCTCTCTTTTTTTCTTAGTCTAGCTAGCTGAAGGTTGGTAAGTGTTGCTTTTCAAAAGACCAACTCTTTGTTTAACTGATCTTTTGTGTTGCTTTCTTAAATCTCTATTTTGTTTCCTTCTATTTTTGCTCTTTGTTATTTCCTTATACTAACTTTGGGTTTACTCTGTTCTTTTATTAATTTATTTTTGGAGAGAACTAGGGTCCAAATCCAGGGTTTCACTAAACTGTACACACAGTTCTCTAGTTCCTTGAGTTGCATCATTAAGTTGTTTGTTTGAGATCTTTCTGGTTTTTCATTTTTATGTAAGCACTTATTGCTATAAATTTCCCTCCTCCTACTTTTCGTATATCTCGTAAGCTTTCATATGTTACATTTTCATTTTTATTTTTCTTGAAAAAAAAATTTAAATTTCCCTTTGATTTTTTCATTGAACCATTGATCATTCAAGAGAATGTTGTTCAATTTCCATGTATTTGTAGAATTTCTAAAGTTTCTCTTGTTAAATTGTAGTTTTGTTCCATGGTGGTCAGAAGGTACATGCTATCATTTCAGTTTTCTTGTATTTGTTGAGATTTGTCTTGTTTATCTATATTGATATCCATGCATGTAGCAGATGAGTTGCTTTTACCAATTTTATAGGATGGCTTTCATAGTAATATAATTTGTCTTGGCAATATATCCTAGGATATGAGCTGAGTAAGTTGTGTTGACTTTAGTTCTAGGTGAGTACTTTAGTATACTGTTCATCTTGCTTCCTTAGCTGAAATCAGTGGCTGTATCTATAGGTGTCTCAGCAGCTTATATGGAGATTGTACTACTAACTGGGCTGTAGTACTCTCATCTAGGTAGGTTCAGTAGCAGTTCTGGGCATTATATGACCCTCTGTGGGTGTAGGGTACTCATCCATTGCTGCAGGTTGCATAGGGCAGTGCTGAGCTAGTGGTCCAAGTGGGTGTGGTACAACACGTCCAGTAGTGGTACAGGATTTCTGTCAGTGCCTCAGCACCACATGCGGGGTAGGTTGCACCAGTCAGTCCAGATAATTGGCCTGTTAGTGTGCCAGTGCTTTGATGGTGACTTTTCCTGGTCTGGGGAAGTTTGCCCCAGCGCAGGGAAGTTTGTCCAGCTGCTTGCCAGGGCCTTAGTAGGCCAAACTTCTGAGAACAAGCTGCTCAACTGCATCTTGAGTCACAAAAGTATGGGTAAGGCTGCCTGGCTTCTTTCTGGGGGCCTCAGTAGGCCGAGTCTCTCAGATGAGGCTGCTTGGGTGCTTTCTGGGGTCGTTGGTGGGTAGATAGGGTTCTCTATCTTCTCCCCTGGGGCTCTGGGGGCAGGTGGCTACGTAACTAGTTCCTAGGGCAGTAGGAGGGCACACCAGGTCACCCGGTTGCTTTTTGGCAGCCTCAGAAGGCTGAGCCACTCAGGGTGACTGCCCACCTGCAAGCGAGGCCCAGGGTGGGTGACCATTGCCACCTGTTTCCTGGACCTCTGCAGTCTGAAGTGCTCAGGCTGGGATGTTTAGGTGCTTTCCTAGGGTGCTGGGAATGTTCATGGGACCAGTCTGCAGGGCCCCAGGTAGGCAAGGTCTCCGGGTGGCACTGTGAGAACTAAGTACACGGCATCTACCACCTCATCTCACAAGATCAGCCGTGATCCAAACCTGCACAGAGGTTGAGCTCAGGGTGGGCGGGCTTTTTCCAGGGCAGTGCTTCATTGGGGTAACCCCGAAGCCCCCCAGAGTGCTCTCAGGGTGTGTGAGGGCTGCAGGCTTCTCCAGCAGCAAATGTTTCAGGTGCCATGGCACATGTGGCAACTACGGGGTTTCCTACTTACCTTTGCCTACGGAGCAAAGTCCTTCTTGGTTCAAAGTTGATCTTGAGATATAGGGTGGCAGATCCTGTATGTTTAGTTCCCTCCCTTATATAGCTGCTGTATATCTCTGTGCTTCAAGGTGCCTCTGCCACATTCCCACCCCACACAGGTGCTCTGCCTCAAACGCTCCAGTGAAACAGTGGTGGTTTTTCCTTTGTTTTGTCCTTGTTGTAGAAGGAGGCATGCTAGGTATCTCTAGTCAGTCACCTTACCGATGCCATTTTCCTAAATTTCGAATCGTGATATTTATTTCATACACAGAATATGCCTTGCATATAGAGAGAATTAAATGACTTGTATTACAGCATATAAATAGTAAAATAGAGCACAACTATATGTTTATGACTATATTTTTATTTTATATTTGATGTTAATATGTGCATATTAAACATACTACATTATGTAAGAACAGTTTTACTTATTTTACATCTGTTTCTTTTAAAAATGGAAAAACACGATATTAAAATTTTAAAGACTAGAAAACTCATCTTATTTAGATGAATTTTAGATGAAAAATATTTTTCTTTGACCAAAAGTATTTTCTGTTGCATCTCATCTTCCTGTCTTTTTCCTTTTTCACTAATAGTTTTGCAGGAAAAGTGTAACACAATTGCACAAAAGGATTAACTTTTAAATAAAAACATATGCAATATAAAATGTGTATCATTAAGGAATTCAGTTACAAGAAATTTAATTGCTTTCCATTTTCTCTTAAAATGAAGCATGTGATACTCAGGGAATTTTCAAAATGTTATCAGCTGCTTTTTGGAACGTTCCTTCCAGAACTACTGATATTAGCATCTCAGTTATTCTGTTTTCACAAAGGCACATTAAGTAATTAAATACCAAGCGGCAACATACCTGCCCGAGCTAATATGTTGAATTCAAATATTGTTATCAGCTATTCATCAATTTTAATGAGTTGAAGGTGTAACAATTATAAATTAACTATATAACCTCTGTGACTAACAATGATTCCTGATATATGAATTACCACTAAAATATGTAAATAGTTGGTGCAAAAGATTATTCTCAATTCAGATACAAATGTCTCTGACATGAAATCATCCAGACAAGTAGCACAGAAGAATTGTACGGTAGTTAAGAATGAGCATTGTCAGCAAGGTCGTGAGTTCGGTTCCCGGTACCGGAAAAAAACCAAAAAAAAAAAAAAAAAAGAATGAGCATTGTCAGTGACATGGTGTTTATCTAGCATACTTGAGGGTCTAAGCCTGGGGGGGAAAGGTGACGGGGGGGGGGGGAAGAAGGTGAGGGAGAGGGTGAGAAAGGTAAGCTTCTACTCTGGAAAGAACTGGGTTTAGATCTTGAGTCTTGCACATGCTAACTTGTAAAGGTAAATGATTCTCCCTACTTATTGCATAAGTTTCTTGAGAAGGCTATAAGGTTAGCGCAATCCTTGATGCATAGGACTTCAGTCACTGAACTATTCAAATGGTTGCATTGAATACTAACTAAATACCAGGTTGAATGTTGAATTGTACCATTGTTGAATAAATATTCAAAGAGAGAGTGATAGAGAGAAACTGTTCTGTAGAATGTACTGCTGATTCAACTGTCCTCGGTCTGGTTGCAACCATCACTCTGATTTGATACATTTGTTGTACCTACCTTTAAAATACTTGAATGGCCACATTTAACTCAAAAATATAACACGATAGCACCCCTTTCTCAGGGTTCCCTCTTGTCTCTCAGGAGCTGTCTCTCCCTCAATAAAATTTCCTGCTTTTTTTTTAACTTCTGAAAAAGCAGTAACACCACACTAAGAATTAGCAATCAGAAACCATGAGACTTTATAGAGTTTACCAAATGTTTACTGTTAACATACACATAACAAATACAATTAAGAGAGAGTCATACCTGTAGTGTGGTCTGGAACTTAATGTTACTCTTTCTCAGAGGAAATCTCAGGGAAATGTTTTCATCTGGCACATACTTTTCTCTTCTTCCATTGTCCTGTTCCTCGTTGACCTAGTATAGCTCTGTTACTTCTTTGCTTGTGGAACGTGGATCTAAAACTGTAATGAAAAGTTCACAGACTTCATTGCTAGTGTTTATCTTCTGCATCATTTTTGACTCTTATTGGTAGGTTCCTTCTTTTGAGGAACTGCACATTTTCCCACGTCTTCAGCTGTGTATTAGTCAGACCTCTCCAAAGAAACAAAAGCAGTGTGTACACACACACACACACATACACACACACGCACACACAGATGCTGGATAGATAGACATCCAGAAACGGATTTATTATGATGGTTGCTCAAGTGATTACACAGGCTCAGAAGTCTCACAATCCTCTGTCTGCAAACTGAAGGCCAAGGAAGCTGGAGTTGCAGTGCAGGCTAAAGGTAAAAGTGTAAGAGCGGGGCTGGTGGTAGTGGGCTGAATCTTATTCTAACTGCAGAGACAGGAGGGCCAGGAGTGCTGACGCTCAGTGGTAAGAGAAACTGCATTTCCTAGCGGAAACAGAGGGTAAATTCACCCTTCACCTCTTTCCGTTCTCTACGGGCCCTCAAGAGACTGGACATGTCCACCCAGACTGATAAGTCTAGAGCTCCTTTCCTTAGTCTGCCAACTCAAAGGCTGATCTTTTCCAGAGACATCCTTACAGCAGCGCTCAGAAATAATGCCTCACCAGATATCTGGGCCCAGTCTAGTTGACCCGTAAAATTAAATATTACCAGCTCTCTCTGGCCTTTTATGTGATAATTCGCCCAGCTGGAGGATGACATGAAGGTGTCAATAGAAGCTGTTCTATTTCAGCTGAACCTTGGCAAGTAGTTTACGGTGGTTGAGAGGATTCCAAGGACAAGGCAAAGCTGAAGGTGCTGGGAATACATCTTGGTCCTGTCAGTCGACTCAGAAGGAAGTGTCTTTGCAAGAGAGTGGCAGTAGGCGAGTCTGGACAGGAAATCAGCTTGTGACGAGCTTTGCAAACCACGCCAGAGAGTGTGAATCCCGTACTGTAGGTGTGGGTATATGGGATGAAGACTGTTGGAACCGGGATTTATGTTGCCAGGTATTGCAGCTGCTAAGCACATGACAGACTGCAAGTGGGTACTGAGAAAGGGCATTTTATGTAGCATCCCTTCACTACTTCCACTTCCTCCTCAGTGCAAAGTTATGCATTTTTTTTCTTCACTGTACTGCAGCCATGTATTCTTCCCTTTATCGCTTGCATTTCACTCTACTGTCTTTACTTATGTATGCTTCAGAATGTCTTTGAATAGATCATAAGCTCTGGGAAAGTAGGGGCCATACTGTATTCATTTTTGTAGTCTCAGTGTCTACTGTCTAGAAGAAAGTATGTACTCAATGAATTTATTATTGCATTCATTCAAGAAATACTTATTGAGTTCCTACTATGTATTTCTTTAAAAAATGCCATACTCATTGACGGTATGACAGTGAACAAAATAGAAAACAGTCCCTATTTGTGTGGAGTTTGCATATAAATTTGGATAGAAATAAGTAGAAAAGTAAGTAAATAAGGAAATCCATGGGTAAAATTTTAACTTGTTAGCGTGAAGAGTTATGCTTAAGGCCATACCTGTTGGTGCACGCCTGTAATCCCAGCGCTTGGAAGACTGAGGCAGGAGGATCGCTGTGAGTTCTGGTACAACCTGGGGTACATACTGAGTTCAAGGCCAGCCTGGACCACACAACAAGACCCTGTCTCAAAAAAAAAAAAAAAAAAAAAAGAGCTATGCTTAGAAAGAAAAACATGTGAGGAAAGAGAGCAGAAGGTGCATTTTTAAGTTGGTGGGTCAGAGAAAGCTTCATTGCAAGGCTGCCATTAGAATATGACTGTACAAGTGAGGGAACCAGCTGTCTACCGAGCCAGGTGAGAGGACAAAAGGACACAGCAGAAAGATTTGACAGAGGAAAATCTCGAAACTGGAGAGCACCAGGGTTTCAAGGAATAGCAACGAGGCCAGGAGCTGGAACAGTGTGTCCTGTAAGGCTACTTTTAGGACATTGCAATGACTTTGGCTTTTCCTCTGACTTGGGATGTGAAACCAGGGGAGGGTCTTAGCCGAGGAATGGATGATCTGTCTGGCTAATGAAACTTAATAACTCTGGCAGCTGTTTGAGGACAGTCAGATAAAGGACACATGCGCTTCTGGACAGGAGAGGAGAAGCCTCAGACTCTGTGATATCAGCTGATGTAGAGAGAAGTTCGGACAGCTGATATGGTTTGAAGGCAGTTTCAACAGGATTTGCAAAGGGGACATGGGGCGCAAAAGAGAGGGAATTAGGAATATCTCTTGAGTGACAGCAATGACCAACTGGAAACGTGGAGTTTCTGTTTCAATGGTCACATGCTGGAGACCAATTAATGTATTTAATTCATTGTCCAAACTGACACTGTTGGGAATGAAGAGATGCCACACCCTCGGGAAACTATGTATAAACTGAGAATACTTTAGAAAGTTCTGTGCTTTCGCGCTATGACTCTCTGTGAAAGGGAATTGTGCATACAGGAGATACACGGCAAAATCTGAGGACACTTTGGGCTGTCACAGCTGGAGGGCCATTACTGGCATTCAGTGAGTAACGGCCAAGGGGCCAGGATGCAAAGGACAGCCCCTCAAAACAAAGAATTATAGGGTACAAATGTCAGTGGTAGTCGAGAAACCCATCCCTAGAGCCAGGAAAGTAGATGCGAAGACCAGGTTGGCTGAAATGGATGATATGAAGATCATTACAATTGAAGAGATAGGCTATGAGAATTCTTATTCTTCATGTGCATAGATTGATCTGTTCTGCCCAGCCTATTTCCAAAGATGTATGAGGCCAATTATCAAAAAAGGCTTAAAGTGGGGCTGGGGATTTAGCTCAGTGGCAAAAGTGCCTGCCTGGCAAGTGCAAGGTCATGAGTTTGATTCCTGGTACCAGAAGAAAAACAAAAACAAAAACAAACAAAAACAAAAGGCTTAAAGTCATGAACATAGCAAAGCATTGATTGAAGAATTAGACAACTGAAACAATCTATAGAATGAGTTAGTCTTACCATTACAATTGGGGTTTTACTGGGACCCTCACCTAGTCCTCAGCTATCTTTTCCTTCCCTTTGGTTGCAGTAAAAATCATACAACATAAAATTTACCATTGTAACTAATTTGAAGTATACAGTGAAATAGTGTTAACTAATATACACAATTGTGTAACAGACATCTAGAAGTTTTCACCTAATAAAACTGAAACTCTAGTCATTGAGCAATAATTTCCCTTTTTTTCCTATCACCAGTTCATGGAAACCACCATTTTACTTTCTGTTTTTAAGGAGTTCAACTACTGTGGATAGCTCATAGAAATGCAATGATGCAGTACTAGTCTTTTTGTGACTAGTTTATTTTACCTAGTGTAATATTTTCAAAGCTCATCCATGTTGTAGTATATGACAGGATTTCTTTTTTTTTTTAAAGACTGAATAATATTCCACTGTAGGTAAACACCCTATTTTTAAAAAATGTATTAGTACACATTTGCCATACACAATGATCTCATTCATCATAGGGAAGTTGTACCTGTACATAAGAGGCTTAATTTTTCTTGTTTTCCTAGTTCCCTCCCCTTCCTTCAACCCTTCTTCCCCTCCGCATTTACAAAAGCTTTGTTTCTATTTTTACCTTCCCTTTTTAAAATCCCTTTCCTGATCCTTTCCCCTCCCCTCCCTGTTTCCCTTCCCATTTGAACATGTTTTTCTACTTCCTGATACCTACCTTCTGCTCTGCTCCTTATTTACCCTTTGTGGTTTTCACAAGAGAGAAACAATGCAATATTTAAACTTTTATTGCCCTTAATAGAATGGTCTCAAGATGCACCCATTTACCAAAACATATGGTAAACTCACATTTTCTTTATTCCTCTACCATATATAAACATTTAGGTTTCTTCTACCATTAGACTCTCGAGAACCAAGAAGCAGTAAATATGGATATGCAAATATTTCTTTGAGATCCAGTTTTCAATTATTTTAGATATGAATTTAAAAGAAAGATTGATGGATCATACGGTAATTCTATTTTTCATGTTTGGAGGATCTTCCCCACTGTATTCCATGATGGCTATACCTTTACACACTCCCACCAACAATACACAAGGAATTCACTGGGCTCTATATCCTTGCCAAGATCTGTTTTTTTTTTTTTTTTCTCTCTCTTTTTTTCTTTATAGTAACCTTCCTAAAGAGTGTGAGAATATATCTACTCTGGTTTTGTTTTTTCACCAGTTATCTCTTCTTTTACCTCAGGCTCAGTTTAACTACATCATTTGTGCTAACAGGTTCTTGGATTTCCAAAGTACATCTGAAGAAGTTAGAATGCAATGCATATATAAAAATTGTTTTCTGAGTGCTAGAAATCAAACCCAGGGCCTCACGTGGGGTAGCCATAGTGCTCTTCTAATGAGTTACACCCCACCCCAAGTGCAAGTTCAAGAGAAATGATTGCCATGATTATCCTCCATGTAAATAGTTATCTGGAATTGATTTTACAAGAAAGATTCCTCCTACCATGACAGACAGGTAAAACTCTTGGTAAGAATGAGATCATCAGGGCTGGGGATTTAGCTCAATGGCACAGCTCCTGCCTGGCAAGCACAAGGTCATGAGTTCGATTCCTGGTACCAGAAGAAAAACAAACAAACAAAAAAATGAAAAGAATGAGATCATCAAATCAGATGCCCAAACTCATTCTTATCCTTACTCTATCTTCTCTCCAAAATAAAATGAATAAATGCACAAATAAATAAACAACAAGTTAAAATTAGTGGCAGAACTCAAGAGGCCAGATTTCTATAGCCATCTTTGCCCTCTTCATCTGCATGAAGTGTGAGGTATAATGAACCCTAGCTGACCTTAAAGCATTCTTTTAGTTCCAATTTAGACCTTTGTCCTTTTATTCTTCCCTTGTTTTGCTTTTTCTTTCCAAATAGATTCAGTCATTCAATGTGATGACTCCGACAGTAAGATATACCTAAATGAGCATGTTGGTCTCTTAGCTGCTAGAATCTGAGATGACCATGCCAGCTATTAAAGCTGGCATGAGACGACCACGCCAGCTAACAAAGCAAATTATCACACACTAAGACCCGCTCAGTTTTCTGCACACAGGACTAATTAAATCCATCCTTTGCTGTCTCAGTTTTCCCTGGTGATTTCATAATGTGGTCACAAGTTTTCAGGTAAAAGCACCTTTACTTGTAGTTGCAAATTAAGATTGTCTTTTTGGTAGAAATTATATCAAGGTTCAGTTTTGTACTCACCTACCTTCATAGTTTATAAACAGACGCACGTGAACATTTATGGCTATTACATAACATGGTACAGGGCAAGGGCAGAGTGTTTCCACATGCAGAACTCTGCCCTGGGTGTGGAATGCAATAGAAACAAGTTCAGGCAGGACTGTGCCCCCGAAGATGGGGGAACTTCAGGGAAAATTCATGGAGACGCAACAAGCGTGCAATCTCTGTGATCTGTTTATTCAGGGTGGACTTTATGAAAAGGAAAGCAAGCTGGGAAATTGCAGCGTCTCTTGCAATGAATAGCTTTCTGTATGTGGTTATTTGTCAGGTCGCTGAGAGTGTTTTAAACGTGAACACTGTTTCTAGGTCTGGCAGGGAAAATTCTTCCGCATGTCACCATTGGTGCAATTCAAGGAAAAATAACACCGTGTAAACATTCAAGAAAGAAAAACAAAGAGGGAGCAGAGATACAAAGCTGCTTTTGAACTTTAGAGTCGCCCACGTTGCTCTTGCATGCATGAGGGGCCTGCTACGATCATGGGTGGAATCACACCGGGGTCCACAGGTAAGGGGTTTCTACTCTCAGCCCTATGCATTCCCCAAGGTAAAATAAAACAAGCAAAATTGCCGTGACGTGCCAAAAGGATTAATATACTGTCCTTACATGACCTTCTCACTTCCACTTGGAGAAAACAGGTGGTTCATTTCAGTCACACACAGATTCATGTTCTGATCCGGAAAGCTTGAGCAAGGACCATAAACAGATCAATTAAATACCTGCTTTTCCAAGAGTGAAAGCTCCTGTGCTGCAGCTGATGCCCAAAGCCTTTTAGCCTTCCATCTTCTACAACACTCACCGCTAATCACTACTTGTCAACGGTTGCTACAAAGCTCCTACATCTACGGTCTGAATCTCAGAATGAAATGAATGTACACGGTGGGTACATTGTGATCCTGACACTCATGATCCTGAGACTCATCAAAAGGACTCTGTAAAGCTAGCCCGTTTCATTATCTAAAGAGGAACACATGAAAAAAATATATGTATAGATTTGCATCTGGAAAATTCAAGCGTGTGCATAACCTTCAGGGAAATTGGTCTTTGTTCTTGGAGTGTTATGAGTGCATCACATAAATTGTCTGTTCCAATGAATACAGAAATAGAAATAAGAGTGTGTACATATAGCATCTTGAAAAATGATTTTATATTGCTTGTTATTCTGCTGCCAAAGCATTAAACAGAATTGATCGAAGAGAAAACTGGATCATTGGCCGGTGAGAGCACTGCTGCCTAGCTCTCCATCTTCTGTGTGACTTATTTTTAAAGTACAGTTGTTAAGACACAAGGCTCAACTCATTTTTCTGGAAGGTTCGCTGATAGCTGTTTACTCAACTCTTGCAGAAGAAACCTTTTGCCTTTGAAGGAGTCTTGGTGGCTGCGAACGTGAAGTCTTAAAAATACTGTACTTTATTTTTTTAGTTATCATCTACTCAGAACTAGCATTGACGACAAGTTCCTAAAATAATTCATCTCCAATAATTAAAGTTAAAAGGTTAAATATATATGTCTTTAGCCAAGTCAAACATTTAGCTGTAGAATCAATAATAAATAGAGAAAATGATACTAATATTATGGCAAGGGAGCAATAGAACATGCTACCTATGAGATATGCCTTTTAATTTTTTAAACACATTAAAAATTTCAATATAACTCTGCCTGTCCTTTTGCAGTCTTGTAGAGTTTTATAGGATGGTTTTCACATCTGTATTTAGATAAAAGGTGATACTTATTTTCTATGCACGTTTTAAAGCTCATTATGGTAGAAATGAAATATGTCAGCTAGTAAAAAATTATCGCATTTCTCTTTCCTCTTTCCCATGTCTAATTCCAAAAAAGTCCATGTGGATCATTTTGGATAAATAGGAAACAATGATTTTTAACATAGACTCCATGGATTCAATCCTTACTAAGTGTTTCTCCTTTTGAAATAATAATAAAATACTCAGTCTAATATTTATGCATCAGGTAACTAAGAAAAAGGAGAAAATCTGTTGTGGTGATTTAGTAATATGCCTAACGTAAATTTTTAAAATTGAGCAAATTAATTAGTCAGGAGGGCGGCAACCACTAGTAATGGCAGCAAGTAAAAAGTCAATATAAAGACAATGCATTTGAGAAATATGTCAATAAGATGGAGGAATGTAGAATCCCGAGGCTCTGATGCACTCAGATGGCTGGAACGAAGCAAGCTAATGTCACCAGTATGTTTTCTGAATAAGGAACCCACCGTAGCATAAACACGGATGCTGGAAGCTGGACTTTTTCCATGTGTCATTAGCCACCACCACACCCCCTGATGTTCATTCTGTTAATTTCGGGCATTACATGGCCAAAGGCCTATATTATTCATATCCTAGCTATTCAGTTGTTCTTTAAATCTATTCCACACTGTAGAATGGAATTGTTTTCAACAGATGGCCCCCATTTTCTCTTAGCAGTATCCAACAGCGTTTTGATTTGCTGCAATGAAAAAAAATTTTTTGTCCTTTTTTCCAAGGAAAATATGCTGTCTTCACTAAGCCTTTCTAGTCATAATTCCTCATGCTGATGGTGGCATTCTGCTAATTTCAGAGCTTCTTAAAAATTTCAGGCAGTTTTCTTCAGTATCAAATATTGTGTCTTCATCATCAAGAAAGGAATCAATGCCTGTAAACTTCATAGCAATAATAATTATCAAAAGCCTCCATAACCGATAGATTTAGTGTACAAAGGTACCAGCTGCTCTTCTTAGGGCTTGAGTGTGTTAATTCACTCAGTCTTTTCACTACCTTGCAAAGTAGGTACTGTTATTGTAGCCTTATCATAGGTGAAGAAATTGGGCATGAAGAAGTGATTTGCTTAGCTTGAGGTCACCGAAATAGTGATTAAAGAGGTGGGCGTCCAACACCAGGAGTCTGGCTTTAGAGACTATGCTTTAGTTATGAGTTTACTTCCTTAAATTCCCTCCTAAATTAAAAGGGAGTAAAAAATTCTAGCAGACATCCTTAGAATAATTTTTAAGCAACATTTGTTGTTTCCTTATAAAAATGAGTTTGAAACATAACATATGAAACCCCCTATGTAGAAGAGCATTTCAGCATTTAGAGCACATCAGCATATAGAATTGCCACTACCTTTTAAAAATAGTCCATAGCTATTGGTTATATAAGCACTCAAATCTGACATATCTAAACATACTTTGTAGATCACAGGATTTTGTATGTCTGGGTTAAGAAGCATATTAATAATCTGGTAGCATGCAAATAGTCTAATATTTTAATTATATTTTGAAAATCTTAGTTTTTCTGATACTTAATTTTAAATATATTAAAGAATGGATCATAATGACTTTTTAGTTTCCTCTTGGTATTGCTTCTAGCTGAGCATCATATAAAATTAGGTCACTTAAAATTATGATGATAAAATTTTCAGTCTGCAAAGTAGAGCAGTGCCTTCAGCCTACCAAATTAAAATCTGAATCAATTTGATGAAAAAAGTAATGGGGATCAATAGGTAAATAAATAGAGCAATGTACTCCACTTTTGAGGTGCCAATTTACTTCCAAAATTCTAATTATTTTTTAACCTAGCTTAGTAGTTAGATGTCATAAGGTGTGTGTATTTAGTATTTGACACTATACTATAGCTCTACTGAAGTCTTAACATCATAAAGCTGGATCCCCAAGCTAGCAGGACATTGCTTCCTTGCTAAATTCTGTAAGGACCAAACATGTTTTGGAGGTATTTCACTTTCCTTAGCTTCACACTGGGAGGCACTCTGGTTTGCTACCTCATTAGGATGGAGTTAAAATTAATATGATAGCATTCATAAATCCTTGACTTTCTTACATGTTTTAAATAACTGCTTTCAGAAGCTCCTATACAAAAAATTAAGATTACAAGGTAAAGCAAGTTGTATTTTTTTCATAAAGAACTATGCGGGTATTAAAAAATTATCCAAATATTTATCAAAAGAGTATAGAACAAGCTTTCTAAATCATGGATCTCATGGGAATAAATTTAAGAACACAAAATTTTCTCCATTTTTTGAAAATTCACAAGCATTTCAAAAATTATTTACAGTGCCAGATGGTGTTACCATATTACACCGTTTCTTTATATACAGTAACATCCGATTTGGCAACATGTCCAGAAATATTTCATAAATGCGTTTTGATATTTACTTGAGTTTTTAAAACTCAGTGTAAGAAACAAAAGGATAAATAAGGAGCGATAAAATAGAAATTCTCGGTTGTCTATAACCAACATTCAGGGTTTATAGATTTTCTTCAGTTTCCAACTAAATGTCTCCAAGGTATGAGAAAGGGGCTCTAGAATAGACTGACAAAAAATTCTAGTGGCTGTAGAGTGCAATCTAGTCGTCTCTGCAGTTTTAACCTGTACACTGCAGGATGAAAAATGTATAATATGTAGCCCATGCTCTTGCACCATAAAGAAGTCATCTTTCACTTGTATCGGTGGTAAGCAAACCAATCTCCAAAATGCCATGAAGTATGGACTATATTCTCAAATAGTTACTTTGCAGTACTATACCATAGCATAACAGTTCTAAAAAACTATTCAGTTATGTGGTATAGTAATGAAAATATATAGACTCCATTGTTGTTTAAATTTGATCTAGAAGTAAAATTATTGATATATCAACTTTGACAGAAAACAAAGTGAAAAACCATTGTCACAGCATTTTCTCCTTACCTGCTGTACACTGTTAATTATGAGGCATTCCCTTGGACACTAATCCAAATGGAACAATTTAAAAACAAGTTGATTTGTTATGCTGATTAATTGTTTCCATGCACCTGTGCTTCAGACAGCATCTTAATTTATTGACTTTTCAACGTTTTTCTGTAACTTGCATATGTCAGCTCTCTAAAAAACTTCCCAAAATATTTAATTGGGTTTTTTTAAGTGCAGCAGGTCAGTATGACCTGAAGTGTTCAGGTCTGTGAATGGAGCCCAGAACCATCTATTAATATCAATGTAAACAGACCAAGGAGATTTCAAGGGTACAGCGCTATGTTCTGCATCAGTATTTCGAACTCATCCTCAAACAGTACAGAGTTTATTGAACTGTCCCAGTGTATTGGCCAAGGTACAGAGTGTAAAGGAGCTATGCAAGACTTACTGTGGACATTATTAGTCATGAATTGAATTTGTCCTATTCATAACTAACATAAGAAGAGGCAAAATGCTACCAGATTACTTGCAGTCTAAAAATGTACATTTTTACGATGCTTTTAGAAAGTTACCTTGCTCAGGGCTAGGTCGGGTAACGTAAAGAAAGCCATAGGGAATCAGAAGAGAAATGTTTACACTTGCAGTGAAGATTTAAACCACGTGGTTTTCGTGTTATAAAAGTAAAGCAATCACATGAAGTGATGTTGAGAAGCAAAGAGGTTACAACAATCCATTTCTCGGTGTCACTGCAGGGACAAAATGAGCACCTATAAGCTATAAAATATTACAAAAATGTTATTGACATTATCCACAGATATTAAGCTTCTCGTGTCAGATACCATACTTTGTTCATTTTTATAATCCATGCCGTACCTTTCACAACGGTATACCTTAACCAAAGTCTTATTACATTTTAAAAAGAAGATATAATAAATTCTGGTGCTTTTCTCAATTTATCAGTCCTCTTCCTTTTGAGAAAAAGCAAATGTGTGAGATATGTCTTTAATAGCTTGTGTTTCTCAAGCTGAATTTTATATTTTAATTTTCCCAAATTCTTTCCTAAGTGCAAGGGCTAGGTATGTAAACATATAAACATATAAGATTTGAACATCCTGAGAAATGTAGGAAAATAAGGTAGATGGAAAGTCAGATATAGTCCAGGAAAACTAAGAAAGTGTTCTTTTGTACACAAGATTTATTTTCTTAAGATAAAACTCAATTTAATCATTGTATCAGAAGTATTTGTAACAGGCTTGCTTTAGCCACTCTCTCTACTGGCCTTTATAGAGTCTCTAGGGTATATAAGAGTACCTTAAAGGATTTTACAGTTTAATTGTGGAGCCAGCATTAGCAACATTTAAATACAGTATAAATCCATGAGAAGGCGCTGGGGATTTAGCTCAGCGGCAAAGCGCCTGCCTGGCAAGCGCAAGGTCGTGAGTTCGGTTCCCGGTACCGGAGAAAAACCCCCCCACAAAAAAATAAATAAATCCATGAGAAATGAATACCTTTAGAAATGTATTAAACAGTTCCTTGAAGCCAGATACTCTGCGCTCCAAATATTCAACTTTGTTGATTTCTTTTTTTGATACAACAACAGCTGTGGATAATCCTTAAATGAGTGGACATAGCTGTGTTCCAATAAAACTTTATTTACAACAGCCAGCAGGCTAGATTTGGAGTATGGACTGCAGTTTGATAACTCTATACTGTAAAGCAGTTATCTCATCTTTTCTACTGTTCAATAAATGTTCAGTGTGTACCTCTCATGTCATTAGTGCCTGCAGCAGTCATCTCTGACCTCTTCATAGCATATTACTTTTGACAATTGAAGTGACAGTCATAAAGAGATTTCAAACATGAGGTTCCAGACTTATCTTCTTTGGAAGAAGTTGCACAATGAGATATTTAATGGTCTGCTTGGTCAATATGCAATTCTTTTTCCATCACCCAATATTATATAAGCCAGCAATTAATTAACTATGAAATTAATTAGGTGTATTACAAAGGAGTTCCAAATTTATACATAACTCGAACCCCATTTTTAGAGCATAACCATTTATTTGGATTTCTGTAATGCTCTGATTTCTTCAGATTTTTTGAAGCCAAAAAGCGTGGGATCACAACTGGTAGAAAATGACTGAGTGGTATATGAGAGAAAAATTACACATCTATACACACACACATTCATGCACGTGTGTGTATTATGAAAGGTTATCTAAAATATGGCAAATGTTCAAGTTTAAAAACATAATCATTATAGTGATAGACACTCACCATTAATCTCCCTCAAATACAAGTATACCTCGTCATTCTCACCACTTTCTGAAGCAGTTCTGGAATTCCTCTTTCATGAGTGCCTTTAATTGCACTATTATGGGTGCCTTAATGTCCTGAATTATTTACCTTCCAAGGTCATTTTGACTTTGGGGAAGAACTGAAGTCACATGGTGCCACATTTTGTGAATAAGGTGAGTGAGACACATCATTATTTTTTTATAAGCCTGCCTTTCTGCTGGCTTATATTTTTAATCATGTGAAATCATTATATTTTTAATCATACCTCATAAAGATGCCCATGAAGGAGGACTTCCAGAACTGTTTCAGCAAATGGCAAGAGTGATGGAATAAGGGTGTTGGGGTGAAGTAGAGTTCTTGTGGGGGGATTAACGACAATGTGTCTTTTGCTGTAACAAATTTTTAAAAATTAAACATTCATCATACAGTTTGATCACTTCTTATACACACACACATACAGTGTATGTATATGCATATATATTTCCAGATGTACACAGACAGAAATTGATTAGAGATTAGGTAGGAGGAAGAGAAAAAGTGGACGTTGTATGTTTGATTAAATACTATCGAATTTTCTCTCTTCACTGAACTGAATTTAAATCTATTTGGTGCTATGTATTAATTAATTTAACAATGTGGAATAATTCACTACTTGCCACTGTTTTTATACCAACACCTTCCAGATAAAACACTGGAACTCTTACAGGGTTCAATGCAAGGCTGGAATAATTTCCTTTCCTACTGTCCCAGAACCTGTATGTTCTTGTTATTCATGTGAGGTTAACACGCCTGCCCAAGACTCAGTATGTTTGGAAGAAAAGGTTAAAACAGCATTATACTGGAGCTCAACATGGTTTCTAGTTGCTAAGGAACACTGAAAATTCATATCACACATTTTTCATTTGATGTAACCCATCGGGGCTTCGGGATAGTCTGTTGGCATTTCTGTGATATGTGTCAGGCACTGTTAATTGTAAAGGTTTGTTAACAGTAATTTGAAAATCTGGAATCTTAATAGGAGTCTTAATAAAGCATTAGCCATAATATTTTAATTAGGTACCGTAGTTAAATAAACTTCTTTCAGAAAATCTCTTCCTTTAACTTTTAATGAAGACTGCTAATGTAGATAAACAGATAATAATCGATTTTAGATGCATTTATTCAGTAAGTCATAAATCCATGCCAACACCAGGTAAACAAGGGTATGTTGTGGATCTGTCATGTGCATGACGTGTGCTAGGTCTGAGGGGATGTGATGAAGACGGAACTTCCTGGCTCAGCTTAGAGTTAAGGGGACCCAACAAGCAGAAAATCTTCTTACCAGAGTGGGTTAGGAAGGCCCAGAGAACTCACTGCTGAGCAGCAAATGTAAGATTTGGTTGCACTCAGGTAACACTACTGTCAGATATTACGTACATAATCCATAAAGCCAATAGCTACCTTCAGAATTAAGAAAGGGAAGATACATTTTCATAGGACAGAGGAATGTGACCAAGACAGCTTCACGAGAGAGAGGAGGATTGCATTTCAAATGCCGGGTAGAATTTAGAAAGTGAGGACTAAAGGGGAGGCTAGAAAAAGGCAAAGCCATAGAATAACGGTGTGAATTAACCTTCAGAAGTGCTGATAGAAAATTCATGTCTCAGCTAGGTAAGAGTTCTATTTTGCCCAGGCTCCTTAAAAAGGTTCTCCTATAGTAGATGGGAGGTGGAGTTTGAAGCTACACAGGTATAACTATTACAAACTGAGGATGCAGTGAAAGCTAAACTGAATTATATTGGGGTTTCCAAAATTCTGCTAACAATCAGTTCATTGTGATACTTCAGTAAAAAGGTAACAAGAATAATTGGACATAAATATATTGTATAACCATAACTCAATATCCAATTCCCCAAATGAATCCTCCATCTGCTTCTCTGATATATACATATGATGTTGTAGAATCTAGAAAAGTTGAAGCTGGGGGTGGTGATGCATGCCTGTCATCCCATCACTCTGGGGAGGCTGAGGCAGGATGATCACAAGTTGGAGCCCAGCCTGGGCAACTTAGGACTCAGACTCTGTCTCAAAATTAAAGAGAGAGAGAGAGAGAGAGAGAGAGAGAGAGACAGAGACAGAGACAGAGACAGAAATAGACAAACAGAGAGAGAAAGAGAGAGGGACAGAGTGAGAGTGAGGATGACGGAGAGAGAAGGGGAGAGGGAGAGAAAGAAAGAAAGCAAGAAAGAAGAAAGAAAGGAAGAAAGAAAGAAAGAAGAAAGAAAGAAAGAAAAAAAGAAAGAAAGAAAGAAAGAAAAAGAGAAAAAATAAGGAAAGAAAGAAAGGTGGGCGATTTTGTATGTAGCACATGTAAAGGCCTTTGGTTTAATCCCCAGTAGTGAGTAAAAAAAGTTGACATTCACACTTGAACTTGTAGCTTTAATTTTAGCATGTCGTTCCTGAAATCAAAGAGACATTGTTGGAAAACATGCACAAATTCCATTGCAGATTAATACTGCCACCTAAGAAGTAATATTGCAAAGGATAATACGAGCATTTCTAGTCTCACCTGAACTCTTATCATTCCTGAACAGAAAGATGTTTAGCTGATGCTAAAAAAAAAAAAAAATCCTAAAAAACTCTCTCTTTTGAAATCTTTAGTGGTTTTAGTCAGACACGTGAGCTGGGTTTAGAGCCATGGAATGCTACAACTCTAAGGGACCTTATGTTGTCCCTCTTTATTTTACTGCTGGGCCAGAAGAGGCACGGAAAGGTGACGTTTCTTGCCTTAGGAGATACAGCTCACTTCTACAACGAGGACTAGAATGCACATTCAGATTGCAGGGGTTTTCACATGTCACAATAATCATACCATACCAAATCTCATTAACTTTAAATTAATTCAGAGTTTTCAGTAACGTCATAGTCCACATAGTCCACAGGGTGTCTGAAGCTCTCTTTACACTACTGTTGTTCGGACAGTGTAACTTTTTGTTGTGGGAGGCTTCCTGGGCCCAATAGCATGATTATCATATTCCTGATCCTTATCCCTTGGATGCCAATGTTACTGCCTCTCTCTCATTGTGACAAAATGTCTTGTCTTACTTACTTTTCTCTCACTGCTGAGACAAACTACCCAACACCTCTAGTGAGAGGGTTTATTTAGCTCACAGTCTTTAGAGGTTTCCGTTCATAATTGACTGGCTCCAAGCAAGGGCCCTTAACAGCTTTTTCCTGCACTTTTTTTTTTTTGTCTTTTTGAGACAAGGTCGCTATGCAGTGCAGGCTGGCCTTGAGCTCATTTTGTAACCCAGGCTGGTCTCAAATTAGCAATGATCCTCCTGCCTCAGCCTCCTGAGTGCTGGGATTACAGGCATGCATCACCACGCCCGGTCTTCTGCATTTTTTATATTCCCCTTAGGCTATTGGGATTAGGGTGGTGCTAAATCAATTACTGGATTGATTTAGTAATCATTCACCCACCCTTAATCCTAGCATCGCACCATGGATGAATCACACTGTCTAGATACAGCCACCTCTGGAAAAGCCCTGCCTACCATCACATGAGGCTTTTGTGGGGTGGGGGGCATCTAGACACAACCATAACATGTCTGCAGATTTGGCCAAATGTCTCCAGGAGGCAAAACTGCCCCCAGTTGACTCTGTATATGACCACTTTCTCTACCCGGCATGTTTTTTTTTCTTTTGGTACTGGGAATTGAACTCAAGACCTTGTGCTTGCTAGGCAGGCACTTGTGCCACTGAGCTATATCCCTGGCCCCCCAGCATGTACTTTAGAACATCTCCTCCAGAAGCCAGTATGACCTAACCTGAGGACCGCCTCCCAAGAATCTCCTACCCTAACCTGACAGTCATGGCTTTTGCTCAGATGTTCTAATTTCACTGGAGGTATTAATTCACTTGCTGGAATCCAGTCAGTCCAGATTAGCCAATGTTGCAGGTCCTTGCTCCATCTATTCCGTTCATTGTTTCAGCAGACTTTTGAGCGCCAGATATGCTAGATGCTGACCTAGGCACTGGGAATGCAGACCTAACACGTAATATCTCTTATTTCCATTAGTCAACCTCCAGTAGAGACAAAAATATTCATGAGCTACTCTCAGCAATGTGACGAGTCTCAGGGAGAGATGTACGAGCTGCATGTTACAGAATTAGAGAGTGTACCTAGTTCACACTGAGGGTGGAGCGAGGTCATTTTCAACATGGCGACCGCATGGAAGAAAGTCAAACACAAGTCAGAGCGAGCCAGGTATAGAGCGAAAAATGTTGCCAGACAGAGGGAACGGTATATCTCACAAACAAAAAGACAGAAATGTTGGTTTCTCCTGGCTACAGTATCAGCACAGCAGGAGACAAAAGGCTGTAGGGTAGGCAGGGCCCAGATCCAGAGGAGCCAGTTGCACCATTCCAAGGAATTTGGAACTGATCCTAAAGATAACTAAAAGATGGGAGGAGAGTGCATCAGATTTGCAATGTAGAAAGACCTGATGTACAGAAAATCACAAAGGTAGGGAAGATAAGGCCCAGACAGAGGTCATCTCAAGATGAATCATTGATGCGCATGTCCAAAAACCATCATGGGAGGAATTCTCATCCTGGAAAAGCTACTGTACTATCAAAGACTGGCAGAAAGAGGGGCAGAGGCACAGCCTCTCCTACCACACAGGAATGTAGGAGGAACAAACCTTTTCACACCAAGACAGGAAGAGCTTTTTCTTCCAGAAGCTAAATCTTCTCAGAGAGGCAGAGTTCCCTGCATCCCAGTTTCCCACTTAGAAGCCAGAATTTTCTTTTTCCATAAAGAAAAGTGATCCATTTTGTGTTTTAAAATATGTGATCACAGCCGGGCGTGGTGGTGCACGCCTGTAATCCCAGCACTCGGGAGGCTGAGGCAGGAGGATTGTTGTGAATTCCAGGCCAGCCTGGGCTACAAAGTGAACTCAAGTCCAGCCTGTATTGCATAGTGAGACCCTGTCTCAAAAAAAAAAAAAAAAAAAAAAAAAAAAGAAAGAAAAAATATGTGGATCAGCTGATTTATGGATCACAGATTTTGTGTCCGTATACGCACATGTGCCTCTATCTGTGCATTAACTATGGGACCCACTGTTGCTACTATGGCAAAGTGAATTATCGATTGACTTTTAGAATACAGTCAATTTGCCCACACACGCCCATCCAGAGAGTAAAAGCATGAATGACAGTAGCAAAACACCCCAGACTAGTTATGATTAGGACACTTCCCTAAGGAAGGGCTTCTGGGGCAATTTAAGAACAATGCAGCTGACCATATAAAATGCAAATTGAAAGCAGCTCTAGGCAGCTGTTGAAGCCCTGCCTGGGTTTTTCAGTGAGTCTACAGGAAGTTCAGTAGCTATCCTGTAGGACCTGACATGAAACAGGTGCTCTACAATGATTGGAAAGTAAACCGGGTATGTTGAAATAGACCAATATACTTGTATCTCCTGGTTAAATAAGACTTAGAAAAAGGTTGGATGAAAGGGTTGCTGAGCTGTATGCAGAAGAAGGGAAGGGACAGTATGGCTTAGCTCAGGACAGTAAAAGAGTGCTACAGGCCTTGCCCCTGTGCTCATGGGATGGAAATAGTATCCTCAGAGTCAGAGGCTAATAGGCTACCTTGATTTTTTTTTCTTTTTGGAGGCAGAGTCTCATTATGTAGCTTAGGCTGGCCTGGAACTTTCTCTGTAGCCCAGGCTGGCCTTGAACTGGTGATCCTCCTGCCTCAACTCCCAAGTGCTGGGGTTACAGGCACATGCCAACACATCCAGCAACATTTTATCTTGAGAAAGGGTCTCGCTAGGCTGTCCAGGCTGGCTTCACCATTTTCCTCCCTCAGCTTCTTGAGCAGCTGCATTTACAAGGCAGAGCAATTCTTAAAATACTATTAATAAAGGGCATCAACTGAAGTAATTAATGTTAGTCCCACAACCTAAGGCATATTTGCCGGAAGAGTTGAGTTGTTGATTTCCAGCTGATACGTGGTAGCTTTCTTCTCTCTGATTCATCCATTACTAAGATGGTCCTGGCTGCCTAGAATTTTTAATACAATTTCAAGATTCCACTTAGTACCCATTAGACCTAGCTGAATCTTCTTTCCAGGTACCTCGTTTTGCATTCCATGACGGCCCTGACCTATCGCTGGCCTCTCCCAGTTCCAAGCCACCGGGATCACTGAGCGTAAATATACTTTCTTAAAACAATGCTTCGGGTTAGGCTACGCCCTTTACAAAACCTTGTCACCCCCTGGGGAGTCACAGCAGAATAAAGTCCAAACCTCTAGCCTGCCTTTTAAGGCCCTGAAGAGCCCTGGCCTGTAAATTCTGCCCACCCCCATGGCTTTTGCATAGAGGGCAACATGACATCTTCAGTGTCCCCTGAACTGCTGATCCTCCTCATTCCTGCCGCTGACCTTTGCTTACAGCTCAACAATTCAGTGCTCGAAAACCTCCATTCCTCCCTCTTTGCATTAACAGCACATGCCTAAGTGTGGTCTGTCCAGCGGAGTACAAGTCCGAGCTCATTTCCACCCAGGCTACGCTTACTCCTTGTAGGGAATTCTGTGCATTTCTGGCTTCCTGATGAAAAGGGTGTTTTTTTTTTTTTTTTTTTTTTTTTCCTACCAGGATGTTGGTCATCCCACAGCTCTGCACAGTATAGAATAACCCAAGGCAACTGAAAGATGCCTGACATATCTTGAGAGCTCAAGAGTATCTGTTGATTTTACCAAATATATGCAAGACATTTGACTTTGTTCACTAAATAGTACCTCCCCTGATCTCCTCCAGGGACTTTCCTGTCTATTTCTAAGCCTCTCAGGCAAGAAAGAGCATCTAAAACTCTTTAACTTTGATAGAATTGGCTTTGACATATAAAATGCAGAATCTCCACTGGACTCCGTAGGAAATCAGAACACATCCACCCCCCCCCCCACTCCGCCAATTTTCCCACCCCAGCTCTAGTTAGTATTAAATTTCAGGCTCCTTGAAAATAACTGACCTGGATCGTTTCTTACTGAATATAACACTTTGTATGTTCCCTGCAGGGCCAAATCACCATGAAATTCTCCAAGGGAGAGAAAAAATATATATATATTGAATGGAGGTGTAAGTGTGAAACGTCTACAGGCAAAAACTGTACAACAGGTGCCGAGCTGCAAAATACACGTTGCAAACAGACCTTCCAGAGAAGCCAAAAGCCCTTTGGCTACCCCAGTGTTCTTTAGCTGTTGTTTCTGGAGATTTTCGACAACAAAAATTGCCCTTACTCGTTGGCTTTGACGTACTTAGCTCATCACTTACTGCTGAGTGTGTGTTTGACTTGTTTATCTGGGCGCAATTTTTGTCGCGCTCAGCCTCTTGCTGAGCGAGCGGGAAGACCACGTTTCCGTAAATCAAAACCCCGTGGACTTCACATGGGAACTACATTACCCAGCGGCCACTGCGCCCTTCGCAGGAAGGACGTCTGCGCACTAAGATACTCAGTTCCAAGTTTGGAGCTTTTAGCTGCCAGCCCTGGCCCATCATGTAGCTGCAGCACAGCCTTCCCTAACGTTGCAACTGGGGGAAAAATCACTTTCCAGTCTGTTTTGCAAGGTGTGCATTTCCACCTTGATTCCCTGAAAGTCCATCTGCTGCATCGGTCAAGAGAAACTCCACTTGCATGAAGATTGCACGCCTGCAGCTTGCATCTTTGTTGCAAAACTAGCTACAGAAGAGAAGCAAGGCAAAGTCTTTTGTGCTCCCCTCCCCCACCAAAGGAAAGGGGAAAATGTCTCAGTCGAAAGGTAAGCGCCTGTCTGCATTACTTGCAAAAATGCAAAGTGTTGTGCATGCATTTATGAATGCATGGATGCAATTTTCGCCTGGCGATTGCATTTTTAAGTTTGAGGTTTTCCACAGCTCAGTTGCATTTCCTGTTTAGTATGTGTCTTTTTTTGCAGACACAGAGAGTTCCTGTAAGGCAGGGCTTGCAGTTCAGCTGTGCATTGACGTTATTTGCATTCTTCTGCTAGGATTACTGAGCTCTTTTTGCCTTTTGCACAGTCAGGAGAGAGAGAGCAGGTTGGTAGCGTCTAAATGTGCAATGCTTTATATAATTGTAAAATTCTGTAGTCTGCATACATATTATAAGTAATTTTGTGTGCAACAGCAGCACAAACTTTTAAAAAGTCTGTAGGTGAAGATGAAAGGTAAAACTTGAGTTAAGCTACTAGGAAATTAATGAAATCTTATATTCTTTGGGGAATGAACCGTTGCGCTGCCAGTATTCAGCTGAATTTCCATTGATTTCGCTTTAAACCTTAGACAACTTTTGATTTTGAAGGAAGTAAAGGTGAAGCGTGGATAACAGAATATTACACAAAAACCAGACGAGTCCTGCTGTTCCGAGATTTTGCACTTTACACCAATTGCTTATTGGCTCGAAGTATTTAGAAGCAGTAGTGAACCCTACACGTGTTTGCCCATGTGGGAGATGCTTTGGATCTCGAGGGGAAATATTGGGCGGGGGGGAGTGTTGTACTTTTAAGCATTACAGCAAGATGAGGGGACTGCACGGTCAGGAAAGTCTTTCACTGACAACCGTAATGAAATCTTTGTGTGTGGTTGCATATAGTCAGCTATAATAGGTCAGAAGTTCAGGGCTGTGTTTGTTTCTTTATGTTTTAAAATAAAATTTTCTTCTGTATTTATGTATTCACTTATTTGTTTATTCGTACATACAGTTGTATTTTGTAGCCTTAATGTCACCCAGAGGAGGGAATTTTAAGAAATTCTGACACGGGATCTGAGAACTGAGGGTTGCTGTCAGATACCTGAGGGACCCTTAGTCACTCATTTCAGAACTATCCCTTCTTTATCATACAGACAGCATGTGACAATTGAGAATGTAGGAATGAAGACGTGTGAGTTAGGGACTAGGGAATTAGACTACCTGGGGAACTAGATGAGTAGGGTCTGGTGGAATTAAAGTGTTTACTAAGCACGGTGCCACTTTTTTTTTTTTATTGTTGCACTTTATTTTAATTCTACCAGATGAAAGTCGTGTTTCTGAGATCAAGAAGGAAGTTATGTTCTTCAGGTTTCAAAGTAGGACTCTGCTTTTCTTCAGAGCAGAATGAAAATCTAAAACACTAAGAGTGCTGAAGAGCCTGAGAAATGGTATTTTAAGGTGGAGATGTTCCTCATAGTGAAAACCTAACCTCTCCTAAACAAGCAGAGAAATAATAATTTAGAAGGGCCAGTGTGTACATCGATGTATTAATGAGATGGCATTCAGTTACTTGGTATTTGGTGAGCATTCACTCGTTTATCACATTTAGTTTAATGTGTATAATATGTACATAAATACGTATTGGGATATGCATGTTTATAGCTGTGTGTTTGTATATGCACATATATATTTGTATGTGCTATGCATATGTGCACAGGATTTGGGGCATGCAAGAATATTTAATATGAAGTCTTTTCCTTCCTGGAACTCAACCACCTGGTTGATAAAAGCACGCATATGAGGAAATCATTGTACTACAAGGTGATAGGACAGGTATTGAAGAAAAATAGTGCTGTTAAAGTTTAGAGATGAAAGTTATCCTTTTATTTGGGGGATAGGAAGTTTGATGACAGTAATGTGTCCTGTGATCTTTCCTTGGACCTTAGGGTCTGAACCAATTATGTTCCTTTTCACATAACTTGGTCTCACTCTTTCAAAAGAGCAAGCTTTGGAATTGGAAGCTGGTGGAGATATCTCTGTGGCATTCTGCCACCATGCCTGGGCCTATGACGAACCAGGTATTGGTGGTCCTTCAAGTCCATGTCCATGTACTCAGATGACTTTTCTTAACTGGATCCTGTTTGGAACATGCATCTGGTACGAGCATGGAGTGCTTGTCCAAAAAGAAAATTATTGGTAAAAGGAAGAGGGTGATCATTTTAGAAATGGCAAAGGAGCCTTGGCCTGGGATTTAAATGTGGAATTGGCCTAATTCAGCTATGCTGTCCTCAAATGGCTAAAACACTGTTTGCAGTAGCAGACTTCTTTTTAATATTTTAGCCAAGTGAAATAGGAGGAAAAGTGAAAGGTGGGTACAATCTCATAGTATTGAGGAATTTAACAACATGTTCAATTCAAGGACCTTTACAGACTTTTTCGATCACTATAATTCGGTTTTACAGACCTCTAATTTAAGGCACGGCAGAGGCAAAGAATTACAGACTGCTTGGGAGCTGTGAGGACTGGGTTACTTCTTTCCAGCCTTCCCATCAGTGAGATTCCGAGAAAGAATTTCTTAAAAAGAAATTTTGTTTTCCCCAGTTGTAACTTCAGATGGTATGCCTTTTGGCTTGTTTATATTAGCTGTCTGGGGTTGAGCTGACATTTTTCAAATATTAAAGCAGTAGTATGCCTTTTGAGGAAATCTGAAATGTAAGTTAACAGGAAGGGCACCCAGAAAGTGCAGGAATTCCTGCACATTACAGGAAGACAAGCTACAGGAAAAATGTGTCACCTACACTACCCAGGAGAGAAAAACTATTGTTATCAGCCATAATGTTCTTCTGAGGGAGGGAAGAGGAGAGGGGGGAGGGAGGTCAGGCATTTCCCAGTTCACCTGAAACTATGAAAAAAAAAGTTTGACCCTGTTAAAGTCCACTCTTTCTCACTTCTCTTCTTGGTCACATAAAAAAAGTGAGTTTATTCTGGTTTAATATAAGGATAAGTAAATCATATGAGACATACTTCTAAGGCATAATTCAGGAGTATATAGCAGAATGATAGGAAAGAGCTTAACCTTACTCAGCTCTTTGCTTCTGCAACTCGTTCCACCCTGGGAAATAAAATGTGTAAATTGCTCATTCTCTGTAAATTCCTTTGTTAGGCTGCACCAGACAGACTTGTCATGCTTACCCCGTAATCTGAGCCAGTAAGTTTTCTAACTCTGCACATTTCAGAACACAGCATCAGAATGGGGACCTTGGGCTCCCTGAGCTTGTTTGGTACTGGTGTTTCGTTCAGGTCTGTACGGCATGAGGAGCTGTAGAGGGGTCTGGGGGGAATTTCTTGGTGATAAATGGATAAAAGGGTTGAGATTCTCAGCCCGCTGTCTTTCACAGATTAATGGCATTTTAACTATTCCCCCAGTATTTTCAAACCTGAAAAATCTACAGAGAATATTTTTAAAATTTAAAAGGAAAAAATTATATAAATAGTACTTGTTTGTGATAGAAATGTTGGTTAGAAAAGGACACTAAGAATTAAGAACTACTAGTTAGTGCGGTATACAGGTTGGCATTTATGTTTTTGGACTTTTCTGCCTCTCTATATGTTATGTTTACATATGTGTGAGAGATGCAAAATGTATGAAAATGTCTAATTACCTTTGTTTTACTTACTAATATGCTGTGAAATATTTCTAAGTTAATATGTTTTTACATTGATAATGTCCAATTCCATTACACTTATTTAAATAGCATATTTCTGTTTATTAATTTTAAATGTTGTGGATAATGCCATGATGATTTTCCCAGTTCATACATTATTGTGCATATGATGGCCTTAGACTAAATTCCAGGAAGTGAACTATAGGTTGTGAATGTCCAATTCTTTTCGCCTCCTCATTCTTTGCTGTGCCCTTTGGAAATAACTGTTTATTATTATGAAAATAACATATCCTCGGTGAAAAATTCAAACCAAAGAGAAATTCATGATAAGATTATAAAACTCATTTAAAGTCATGCTACCCACAGGTAATAACTGTTAGGTTATTGGTGATTGTTGTTTTAATTCCTGTGTATATTATTTTGTAACCTTGTATACTGTATTGTGTATCTTGGATACTTTTCCATAATAGTACATATAGAATTGCCTCATTCTTTTTCACAGTTGTAAATTTTAATTTGTAAGAATGTAGCCCTTCATTTACACGGTCTTCCATTGGACTGTCATATCGCTTTCATTTTTTCGCAGCTATAAGCAATACCGCAAGGAATACCTTCAACATTTATCTGTGTACATTTGCTTAATTATTTATCTAGGTTGTCCTTTAAGTGGAAATCCTGGATCAAAAGTGTGCATGGATTTATTGCTGAATTGTTCTCTCGAGAGCTGACACTGATTCTCACTGCCACCAGTAACATTTGGAAGTGCCCATTCTTTCCTTTGAAGCATTATGGCAAATAAATTTGCCTTCCCAAAAGGTTATGCTTTTCTGTATCCTGGGTATACTAATTCGAAGAAAGAAAATCTTTGCCAGTGTGATAAAAGATATTTATAATCTATTCTTATTTATATTTTCTGAACAATTAGTTGATTTTTCATTTTTTGACATTTGTACTTCATTGGTTGAATTTCTTTCTGTTGCATACAATGTATTTTCAAAATTTTAATTGGGGATCAAGTTATTTTCAAAGTTAGGCTAGAAAATTCTGAGATTGGACAGGTTAGCTAATTAAAAGTTGGAAACTGAGTTCCATGCATTGAAACTGTTTATTTCTTTCATGAAGTCTAGTTTTAATTCTAACCAAAATGCCATGTGTAAATATCACATATCTCATAAACTCATTTTGTTTATGCTGTCTATAGCTATCCAGACCCACATGAAATAATAAGGGAAATGTAGTGATCTAATTTAAATTCCAGTCTGGGAAATAACTTATTTCTGAACAGGTCTACAGAAATAGGTTTTCTTTTATAACTGATATTTAGGCAGGACGTGGTTGTGTTATGTCCACTGCTGCGGAATACTTTCATTTATTAGCTTAATGTGCAATAACTAGGCACAGAAAATGGTTGGCTTAAACTTACTGTTTGCTAGAGGAATTCAAGCCAGGATCAACTTTGATGACCTCACAAGTTATATAAGTCAACCTGGCTTGATATAGTCTTAACATACCCTTACTAAAAATACCCATTGTATGCATGCTGATATTCAGCGATGCAATGTCAAGCTGTGAAAAGAGTTTTATATCCCGGCCACCTTGTTCTACGAATGAGCAGACTGAGACTTTGAGGTGACTGGTGTGTCTGAAGACGTCAGAGTACAAGGTGAACTTAGCTCCTCTGAATCTTTGCCCAGAGTTTCTTTCACCAAACCGCACACTGACCCTGGTCACCCACATCTGTAAATGTTTCGTCATCTGAATCTTTAGTACATTTCTTATTTTAAAATTTCACTTATTTCTGTGGGGAGCAGGCTGGCAGGGGGCACATGGCACAGTCAGCAGAGATTATTTTTCTTTGCCCCCCAAAAATGGTGATCACCAATCATACTGGTAGGATTTCTTGCCAATTCTATTTGAAAAGATATTTTGTAAATACTCACAGTTTGATTCCCAGTGTCTGCATAATACAGCTAGGAGTTTTAACCACTGTACCTGTTATTTGCCTTTTATGGACCATTCATTTGAAGGCTCTTGCTGGCTAGGTAAACGTCTTACATATCTCTGCATTGCAGCCCTTTTAACTTTGTGTCTGTAAATAATAGGTGCTCAATAAATGTCTGACAAGGAAATTATTTTTCATCAGTAGGGATAGGTATAATTTTTCCCCTATGTTTTATAAAAGGTGTGGGGTAATTGAATTAAAATACAGTTTCCTTCCTGGGCTTCCTAATTTGCATTAATTATCTCATTATGTCTTTGATTGATTATTCAGAAGTTGCAAGAATAGCATAAAAAGCAACTTAGAATGGCAGAAGCAGTGTCATTTCGCTTACATAGGCCCTCTAAACAGATTTGAAGCTCACATGATCCTTTGCTAACTTTTTCTTTCATACATGTGCAGTCCAAGGTTAGGAATGTAGCTCTGTGGCAAAACAGGTGCTTAGCATGTGTGAGGTGCTGGGTCCAAATCCCATACACCACCCCCACCACACACATGGCAGAACTAAGATGAATTGTCTGAAGAAGCTTATTTGATAGGATTGAAGTGAATTTCTGCAGGTCCTGCCAGTTTCAGGAATCAGTCCGTAAGTCTGTGGCACCTCTGGAGGGTCAATCTGAAAATTTGGAACACCTGGTTACCCCCTAACAAAGCAGAGATCTGCAAGGATAATCCTGAAATGCAGTGTTTCCGTTGACCCTTGTGGACAACCCCCTTCCTTCCTGGGCATTAGTCACCATGTGCTTCTTGGGTGTTCTTCTCTTGCAGAGCTGGTCCGCATAGTTTGATGTGTCATCCATAAACTCCCTCTCTCTCCTTGGAAGAGGATGTTCGGATTAGAATCCACACACAGTGAAATGTAGCACACATCGTTGTAATTCAGTCAACTGTGCTCTGAGTTGAAGTATTACACAGGCATCTGTAGGATTTCTTGTCATCTGTTCTACTTTCTGGTCTGCACATCATTCCTGTCAAATCCTTGGGCTCAGCTTTTTCTGTGCAGACCTGTAGCTTCAGATCTGGATGCTGATGGCCACCCCTCCCTTGCCATCCCCAACACTGCCGCCATCATCACTGTCATCAGTATGAACTGGTCACTTTTCATGGTCATGTCTTTGAAGGCTACATAAACACTGTAGGCAGATACTGTTATCTTTAATTTACACATGAAGAAATTAAATGTTATTAAAAGCAAATGACAGAGGCAGGAGCCAAAACCAGCCTATTTGCCATGGTTCCCATCCTTATAACCAGCAAACTTTACTCCCTGGGCCAAATCCAGCCTACCTATTTTTAAGTCCAGCCCGTGAGTTAAAATTAATGTCTTTGCTTTGCTTTGCTTTGCTTTGCTTTGCTTTGCTTTGCCTGCCTGCCTGCCTGCCTGCCTTCCTTCTTTCCTTCCTTCCTTCCTTCCTTCCTTCCTTCCTTCCTTCCTTCCTTCCTTTCTTCCTTCCTTCCTTCTTCCCTCTTTCTCTTTCTTTCTTTCTTTCTTTCTTTCTTTCTTTCTTTCTTTCTTTCTTCCTTTCCTTTCCTTTCCTTTCCTTTCCTTTCCTTTCCTTTC